>NC_051154.1:358255828-358506489 GCF_013339745.2 Dermacentor silvarum | reverse complement strand
TTGCAGAATATGTACGAATATTCACCTGTCAGCCGTCCCGTTGACGTGGCAGCCACCAGGAGCAAAGATGCTCAGATGCCCGCCGTGTGTCGTGCACCCTCCAGCACGTCGAGGCCGAGAGTAGCCATGGGCGGACACTGTTGCTGATCCCAGAGCGCGGCAGCACCTGTCGTACTGAGGAGCCGCGTCCTGAGATCCGTGGCCAGTCGTATTTCAATCCGGGTGCAGTGTCCTGGCATCAGACTGACGCCGTTGCATCATGATTGACACGATCTGTCACAACAGTATAGCACGGCACTGACAGTAGCTCAGCCGTAAAGAAGGACTTCCTGCTCAGCTTGTCCGAAAACGTCTCCGGATTTTTCAAATGAAGCCCTGCCGAACGAAGAAACCTAGTCGCTGCTTACAATGGCGACCAGCGCGCAATGCGCGAGACAGCTGATGATGATGATGATGATCCACAGTACAAATGGCACATACGCACCGTGGGGGATCGGCCAAGAATTGGGCGGTTTGGAGAAAATGGATTTAAAAAAATTAGAAAAAGATAAAAAGAAAAAAGGAAGATGAATTCTGCTTGGTGTTCTAATTACTTATTATAATTGACTATTTTAGGAAGGCAGTTGATTCGAATTAATGATAAAGTTTTGCATTGCAGTGCGAACATTCTGGTGGCGGTACCCGAATGTGGAAGCTCCAAACGAAAGCAAGACGGGAGCGTTCATACTGAGGCCAAGTTTTTTAAAGGGTCCTCAAGCATCCTTTTCCTTACTGAGGAGAATTGTCGGCAAGCAAGGAGAAAGTGATCAATATTTTCTGGTTCGCCGCACTGTATACACAAAGGAGATGCCGCCAAACCAGCCCTGTGTGTATAGAAATTTAGTGTCGGGATGCGGCAACGTATCCTGGTTAGTGTAATCTCTAATTTTCGTGTTGGGCAGAATTTACGATTCCAAGGGAATAGTAGATGGTGGTAGTCAGAATGCGAAGCCATACTAGAATTATATATCTCATTCATCATTGTTAATCTCCTAAACCTAGCCGCGGTGATATAGGAAGTTGGGGGAATGGCAGGCACTAAAGGACCCCCCAGGGAAGCCTTTGCTAATGAATCTGCACACTCATTCAAAGGCAAACCTTTGTGCCCGGGCATCCAAATTAAGCGAAGCAAACTCAAATGAGACGGAGCTGAAAGATGTAACTCTTGCAAAATTTTTGAGTCACTACGCGTTGTAAGCGATGAACATAGAGTGAGTCGGTGATAATAGCAACTGATGAATGAGAGGGGTTCAACTTCCGTAATGCTAAACCACAGCTAAGAATTCCGCTGTGTAGATAGGAGTAAAATCTGGAAGTCTAATCGAACAGGACCAATCTAGCGATTGAGAAAAAAATCCTACACCTGCCTTTTTGTGGTTCTGTGATGCATCTGTAGCTATTATAGCATTGGTCTGAATATGACACAAGTGCTCATCCAGCATGGCCTTGAGAATTCGTGAAGATAAAAGTTTTGCATATTTGGGTAGATGTTATCAAAAATTATTTCTAGAGAGAGGGTAGTAGACTTTGCAGGAGTTATATTATAGAGCTTAACATTCAATGGCTCCAGTATTGCCTGCGCAAAAACCACCTGTGGCGTGTGAAAACGAGGCCAGTGGACATTAAAAATAAAGTGGGCTGACCTATAAACACTGTCTGGTGTCTTCTGAAAGGTGATTCGTGCAGTCGCAGAAAGACTTCGACTGTTAGTAGTCAGAATCTAGCCATTAACGATGGCGCTTGCGCTTCCAGGTAAAGCACAGCGTTCGATACGAATTTGGGGTGACCAAGGCAGAGTCGGAGCGCATCCCAGTTCTATTAAAATAAAGGGACGAATTTTGTACGCGGCACGTGCAGAGAACAGAACACACCCAAATTCTAATACTGCCCTGACATACATGCTGTATATCGTTAGTAGTGTGTCTCTTCGCATGCCAGACCTATTGTTGCTCAGCCGTCGTAATATTCCGAGAGCACGGCCCCCTTTTTAGCAATATACTCAATATGCGGTAGCCAATTGAGTTTATTGTCATAAATCATCCCAGGGTACTTGGTTTGTTCAACTTGGGGGATGACTTTGTTCTGATAACAGAGTTAAATACACTGGACTACTTAGCGGAAAGACAAGCACCGCATTCTTGTTAACGTTCAGAGATAGGCGAATTCCTTCCAGCCATTTTTAAGTGTGTTGAGATAAGCTTGCAATTTTCCGTAAAGGGACTGAATGTCGTCTGCAGAAGCGAAAAATACAATATCATCTGCGTAAACATATCTGTTTACATTAGCCTGACGAGGTATACCACTCAGTAATATATTGAAAAATAGGGGAGACAAAACGGCCCCTTGAGGTACACCCCTGGTCTGTGTAAACCTTTTAGAGGCGATGCCATTCCTAACACAGAAAAATCTCTGCCCCCTCAAAAACTCGGCTGTCCATCTTATAAAGTAATGTGGGAGATCTAGTGCATTCATTCTATCCAATAATATTGCATGCTCGACGCTATCATAAGCTTTGGCGATATCTAGCGAGACCAGTGCAGCACATCGCCCGTGGCGCCGTGCAATATGAATTCGACTTTCTATGTCTGCGTGCGCACACCAGATGGGCATGCCTGGTCTAAAACCAATTTGGAAAGGGCTGAGCAGTTCTCTGGTGTTCACGAACTTCATGATTCGGACATTTATTATTCTTTCGATTAGCTTAACAAGGTTTGACGTTAATGAAATAGGCCGAATGTTCTCAGTGTATATCCACTACCTTGATTTTTGAGTAATAATATTACTTTAGCGAGTTTCCATTGCAATGGTATCCAAGCCTTCTCAATAGAATGATTAACTAGAGCCAATAAGACATCAGGATACTCCTTAAACAAAATTTTTATCATTGCGGTGGTAACTCCATCGGACCTGGGGCAGCAGCGGGCAACTTACAACCACTGAGGCCAATTCGGTAATGACACCTCTTCGAAATTGTCCACAGAGCCAAGCAATAAAGGCCGACAAGGGAGACAAGATGAAAAGCGGCTCTCAAGCCCTTTGCCAATTTTTTCCAAGAACTCAGTAATTTCATTCGGTGTAAGAACAAGTGAGTCTGCATTGATTGATGGTTGAATCATCTTCAGTGATCGTAGAAAGCGGAACAATGCCCCTCTGTTGCGTGTTTGGGACAAGAAATCAAAATGTCTGATGTTATACTCTTCTTTCTCTTTTGAAGCTGTACGTTTAAAGGTGGCCGCTATGTATTTGTAATTATTCCAGTTTTTTGGGCACTGGTTGTATAGAAGCTTTTTCCACGCAGCTTTCCTCCGCCTAAATTCTCTAGTGCAGTCGTCATTCCACCATTTACTAGGGCTCTTGCTTTTACTGGAACAAATTACAAATTCAGATCGTTTTTTTAATCCTCCAATACCGAACATAAACTATGAGCCTTTTGAATACAACTCATATGTCTCATTGAATGAAACGCTGTTTTCAAACAAGTATTAAAACGAGTATAATTAATAAAGCTTCTCTTATGAAGCTCCGGAGAGGTTATCGGGCCAACCACTTCAAAAACAAAAGGCAGGTGGTCACTGTTTGTAGCGCAGTCAATCGTTGACCATGAAGATACAACAATATTTGTTCCAGACAACGTCAGGCCTAAAACAGAGCGAGACTGTCCTCGGAGAAACGTAACGGCTCCAGTGTTCATGCAGGAAAGCCCATTATCTACTGCCCATTCCCACAGTGGTTTACCACACTGATCCGTTTTGTATCCCCATGATACATGGTGCGAATTGAAATCACCAGCTAAGATTATATCTTTTCCGCAATTTGCTATAATTGAATCTAGGGAACTATTGTTCTGGACCCCAACAGGAAAGTAAGAATTTACTACGTTGAAAGGTCTACATCCGGGCAAATTTATTTCTACCGCAAGTATTTCGCTGTCTGGGGCCATCAACGTGAATGCTAACTTTGTTATGTGGCAAAATTTAGTTGAAATAAATATTACAATACCTCCGGCTCTAGTAGGACGGGCCGAACGAAAACATCGATAATTTCGCAATGAAAAATTTTTTCCTGTATACAACCAAGTTTCTTGTAAAAGTAGGATATCCGGACAAAACTGATGTGTGAGATCAAGTAAATCTGTTGAAGCAGCAAGTATAGAACGACAATTCCACTGAAGCACTCTCATCAGCCCTCGGGCGGCGAGAGCACCGCAGTAGCAATTGCTCTCTCCAAATAGAGTCTGTTAACTCGGCGCCATTAGGGCTTTTCTTAGGTTTAGAATCGGGGCGAGAATTTGAGCCAACTATAATGGGGGACCCGCGACGTTTGGGGGCCCGTGACTCCACATCCATAGTCGATACATCATATGACTCCAAGTTACTGGGACCAGCCATATTTTATTCCTTTTCCGTACTGACGATTGGCAAATTGGACATGTTGAACTCAGGTACCACATTAGGAAGAGGTACAGAAGTTGCCTGCAGCAGTTGAGTTAATTATGCGGACACAATTTGCGATATACAGTCAGACAGATTTTCAACGAGGCGTTCATGACCTTAGCCCATTGACTCTTCTACGGCGGTTGCAATCGCTTCTAAAATGGTTGAAGCCATGGCAGCAGTATGCCGCGCCACAACACCAGCGTAACCATGTGATCTTTCCTTTACGGCTACAGTAGCCTCTCTGCGGGAGCAACGCCTTTTATCCATTACTTCAAGAATTTGAATTTCTTCTGATCGAGAAGGGGCAGTCAGAATTATTAGCCTGATGCGCACCACCACATAGGCAAGACTTCTCCGTTTGAGTTACGCACTCATTGCCCGGATGTCCCTCACCACAGACGCAGCAACGAGGGCTAGACTTGCAGCCACCCGCACTGTGTCCAAAACGCCAAAAACTACGGCATTGTAACGGGCGCGATGCTAGAGGGTCTACACGAAAAATTAGTGGCCAGATTTTTAATTCTGAAGGACATGATGTACCCGCAAATGTGGCAATCACAGATTCTGTCGGTACACGTACGTTATCGGTCACGCGGTGGCACCGATAAATGGCAATAACACCTGCCACAGAGAGCTCTTCCGGTGTTTCTGAGGGACTCAGTCGAGAGTCCACACCACGCACTATTCCCTTCGTGCATGCCAGATGAGGTGGAATGAAAGCGTTCATCTTAATGGAGCCAAACGAGGAACATTTTAGTAGATCTGCTACACATGCCTCATCTGGCGACCTGCAGACGATGCCTCCTCGTCCAAATTGTCGAACATCTGTGATATGCAGGTAGTGATGAGTCACAGATTTAAGATCCGCCTGAATTGCTTGCGGGTTATTGATTCGAATGGAGCCGCCAATCAAAGGTACCAGCGCCACCGGAAAGCTGCTCACTCCACTACGAAAAAAAGGCTTCTAGAGGCATTTGATGAGGAGGGACAGAAGCTGACCAGGGGCAGCAGCCCTGGCCAGACGAGCTATTCGTGATGAGGACGGGTTGACTGTCTCAACCAAAACATGACAGCCTTCTGTAGCTTATTGCCAAAAATCAAGCTTAAACCACCCAACACTTAGCCGAGCACCCCACAGCGCTTACGTGACCACCAGATGCTTGCTTGTCTTCTTCCTACTGAGAGGACGAGAAACGAGGGACGCGCTCAGTCGGCCAGAACGATCGCTGTATGGTATGGTATGGTATGCCTTATCTGATGGCGCATAACCACTGCGGGGGATTGGCCAAGATTTGGATGGAATTAGGCAATCTCTTTAAATACTAAAATTGGTAAGTCTGGTGCGTTCTTTGTTCTCTTCTCACGCGTGTCGATCACATCCTAGGAAATGCGGTGATTATGATGATGACGACCGTGAGAAAAAGAGAGAAAGAATGGGAAAGAAAGACATGAAGGTTAACCAGTGTAAGTACCGGCTGGCTACCTGACCTTTTGCACATACCCATACAGGATAATTGGCAACATAAATATCTCGCTAAGGTACTTCTTCTCCAGAGGATCCATGCCAGAGCAAACGTAAACGTATCTTGTATTAGTGTGCATTGATGCCTCTGGTTCATTACAATAAAATCGGGTAAACGCAATAATAAAATAAAAATCACTTGAAATTTCTACCGAAGAGCTTTTCCGGCGGCTACTTGTGGCCAAAAAAGAGGAGTGCCCCTATAGAAGCGCGACTTTGTATGTTCATTTGTGGCTTGAGGTATTGCAATTTAATCTGCAACATATAACGAATCATAGCCACGAAGCAAAGAGGATTGGTCGAGAATGCAGCAGATAATGCTAAAAGGGGACAGAAGTAGTATTTAAATGACAACTTTCTGAGAATGCCCTTAGGGCGCCGTGTATGCTAAGATGTGTCGTTTTCTTTTATACGTATTGCAAAAAATGAATGGGATGCTATCTATTAATATCTCTTTATTTAGAAATCCATAATATAGTCTTTTTTTCGTTTTATGGATTTTGTAGAGGTGACGTCTTGTCACTTATATGTAGTATCTGTTACTTTTACGATAGCATAGCCAATCCCAATCCTAGGGTTCACGCTAAAAAGCACATTCACAGCAACATCATGCACGTGCTTGCTTCTGGTCTAAGTGAGCATTTGAGAAGCGACATGAATACCGCCCCACCTGCCGAGGGGTCCACGAGAAAGGAGAGGACCAGCTCGGATGCATCCACATGCGGGACCTCACAAGAGATGCAGGTGTACATGCAGGCGACCAAAAGAGATCCGGGTTGTCAAGAGCAACATGGCCGCCACGATAAATGCCCCGCTCACCGCAACGCCGCAGGGGCTTCCTCAAGGGACGACTGGTGCTCAGGGACACTGGAAACCTTCCACCAAAGGTCGTCGACGCCCCCGAACATGACGTCATCATGAACGAAATGCCGAATGTAGAGCGAGATGGCGCCTTGCCAAGAAGACAAAACTCGTAGACTCTCGCGGGTCGTCTGCGTGCTTCTGAACAAGCAAGAGAACTGTAGGTCTCGAATTAGGTTCTTGCTTAAGCACTACCCCACGGCCTCAGTGGCTTTGGGGTTCTGACGCTTACCGCGGAGTCACGTGTTCTATTGTTAACCACGACGACCCTGTTTAGTTGGGGCCAGAGTGAAAAGAATTGTGTAAATATATTTTGGTGGGCATTAAGGGACCCTTGCTGGCCAACTTTAAATTGTAGTGTATAACACATTATGCATACTCACAAGGAGGATTGACCACACGAGTAATTTTTGAAGACTGAAACAAATATCGAAAAAAAATATTGAAAGAGCGAGTAAGTCAATGGTGCATCTATGAGACGTTTCGTACTTGTTTTGCTTGCTTGCTGGCTATACCATGGCGCATTCCCACTACGGGGAACTAGCCAAGAAGATCGCGGTTAAACGGGTGGGGTAGGTTGAGGAACCTGAGGGGAAAAGTATTGTGAGGTAAACAAATGAAGTGGGCGCCACCACCGTACGTTAATGCAAACCTGTAGCTGTTTGCTTATCTATGTGCATTTATTGCTCCGACACGTTTGGCTTTACAGAATACTAGAGCCAGGTGCCATGAACATTGATTTTCTATGCAATTTTAGCGCCCATATCATACGTTACGCTATCCTATTTTCGGCCTAACATATGAATATTGTTTATTGTTTCTGTGAGCAGCCTTATGGGTTGCTGTAACACGTTCTCCTGCTGAACAAGACAAATACAGTGAGCATGGGCAACTGCGGAGAATGTGCCATATGAACTGCACTGCTTGGGCAACTCATTCATTGGCTCCGCGTCATGATGTAACGTCATGTCGGCTATTTACGGCTGTCTTGGAGCCACGCGCGAACCTCTCAAACCTCTCCGATATAGCCACGTACCTATAGCCTGACCGTTGATTCCCCACGAGGGCCATCGAAGCAGCGTGCTGGTGCGAGCGTTCTGCCGCAGCGCTGAGCGTTTCCCGTATTCCGTTAACCACAGGCAAGCTGGGCGTTTTGGCAGAGGGGCGTAGGCGTAAACTAAAGCCCCTCCGTACTATTACCGCTGTGATGTAGGGACTTTAGCGTAAGCGTGCGCTGCCTGAGCGGCCTGCACGGTGTAGCCACCGGGTGACGCAGAGCTTAACCAGCCAAACCCAGAGCTACTATTGCCCTAACCAAGTGCATAACATTTCAAACATTTAAAAGACCACGTGTTCACGATTGCGCTATTGCCGAAAACTTACACCAGGTGTGGTTGAGCTCTGCGTCACCAGGTGGCTTCACCGTGCTAGCTGTTCATGTGTGCGCCTCCGCTCATCCCGTAAAAGGCCCAGTCCGCTTGTACTTGCGTTTACCCGAAAACTGGACATGCTAAAACTCTCGTATTATGATAGTAACCATGAGGCGTGACGTGAGGCTCGCAAATGCGTAGATCCTGGCGCCAATCGGATACCGAGAGTCCGATGCGCTGCAGCCACTCTGCTCATATCCTGCCTTGCAGAAGGACACCATCGAGCTTGATATATCGCCGATCGATACGTTTTCAGCCCACAACGCCAAAAGGGCGAACCATGGTGCTCACGAACACAAATATTAAGACCAACACTGAATGCGCAGCTCATTTCAACACAGACTTCCGGCAGGCACACTTTCTGTGTGCGGGAAGTGCTTGAGCGTAGTGATAAACTGTCATTGTGTATTATCTTTCTGATACTTTATTTTATAGAAACAAATTACCCACAATAAAACTATTACGAACAGCATTTGCTCACCATAACGTTGGAAAAATGATCGATGACGCTACGATAGTAACCAATCTGATAGCTCGCCCTAATGACATCAGATGTGAGGAACACATGGTTTCGCTAAAAGGAAAAGAAAGACTTAGAAAGAAAAGTACGAAACGATAGGTCGAGCCCTGAACTTCAACTGTTTCATTCTTACAGCAGAGCAGGAGGAATTCAACAAATGCGCCTGCGTGTGTCAGTGTCGTCTAAGGCGATTACAGTGACGTTTTAAACAGTCGCATATCGTTGTAAAACAGAAAAACAGACGTATCACTAATAGAACTCGTGCCTCTTTTTTTATGTGATAAGCCTCCAAACGTTATCTTGCTAACCTATCACCACTCCTGCCAATTATCTTAATGTCACGCAGTAGTGGCTCACATTTACCGGCCAAGCAAACCATGCAATGCGCAGGTAAGTGCGCATTGCCTTTGTTCATGATGGACAATTCATGCTCCCGCGCCCGGTCATTGACACATTTCCCCGTTTGGCCCACGGAGGACTTCCCACATTTCAGCGGTATCTGATAAATAACGCCAGTCGCACATTTCACGCAAGGTCTGGTGTAGTTTTTCTGGCATCCTGACTTTTTGCCAACGCGGCTAATGCGCGGACACAGTCCAGACAACTTGCGTGGAGCCGAGAAAACAACAGGTACACCCAACCTATTTGCGACTTCAAATTGTGGGAAAGTTTGTGGACATATGGCACCACTAAGGGCTTGCATCCTTTTTGGTTAGAGCTAGCCATATGTTTCTTGCCCTTCACGCCCCGACAGCAGATGACCGGTACGCGTCAATTGGAGTGGGGTGGCTGAAAACTCAGGAGAGTGGCGCAGCTGGGCTGGGTAGCGATCTGTATATTTAAACTTATGATAACTTACACGCTTTACGCGGAGCGTTTAAATGGGTCACTTAATGAACTGAAAGGCCTACTCTAAGAAATCAGTACGTTTGTACAAAATCATCAAAATATTTTCAAGGTCTCTTTAACACGCGTAGTGACAATTATGAGAGTTTGTTGTTTCGCCTATATGCCACATACTCCAATATCGTCCCACTTTGCTACGGCACTCGCTTGACAATTCTCCATGAGCATGGATGCATAAGGACAACTGAATGACCCCAACGTATTGACGGTATAATGACGAAGAAGGAATGATATCGATCGAACTACGGAGGCGACTAAAGGAAACAGCATGATGGCAATGATATGTCGATTCTTATATTATGATGATGGTACAGTGACGACAGCGTGACGACGGCGACATAAGGACCATGACCTAACTGTGACGGTATGACTACAACCGAATGAGGAAGCGAGAAAGACGACAATGGCACGAATAAGACGGTGATGGCATGAGTACAGATGCACGATAGCGTCTGTGTGACGACGAGGCAATTACGACGATGGAAGCGTGGCATAATCATGATTGAGTGACATTCGGAAGAATGCGATGGAATTACGGACAAACAATGACATCGATGGACCGATGAAGGTGTTATTACGATGCCGACACTAAAGTGATGACGATGGTGCAGCGACAGCGTGACGACGATGACATTATGACAACGGTATGGCGGTGACGGCATAGGTGCCAGGTGTTGAAGACACATAATAATGATGGAAAGACCGCCAAGCCGTCGCGCCCCGCCGGGGTGTACGCTTCAGGAGGCGTCTGGTGTGTTGCTGCACCACAGAGCCGGGCACTTTGGGGTTGGCCCCTCCTGCGTTTATTCATGCGGGAATTAACAGTGTCAGGGGAAAGGGGATTGTGCTGTTGAACCGATGCTGAGTGTTTGAACCATTAAGGCCCCCCGGCGGCGACGACAGACCCCTTTAGCCTTGGCTTCACGTCGACGGAAACCCCGGCCTGACCTACACGAGTGAAATAGGCACTTGTTGTTGCCTCCACACATGGCTCGTACCCGGTATTAACCCGGCCCCATTGGGTTGATTGAAAAGTGCATCTAAGAAAATACCAAAGGAAGGTAAAGGCAAACATTAAACACGAAGCAATAGACATCTAAACGTTAACAGAAATTTTGAGAGGGCCTATACATTAATTCAGGAAAAATGAAAATAAATTGAAGGGTCCCACGGTCGTTACCCAAGCTGTGAAGCCTTCCTGACGCTCCAATAAATTTGTGTATAGCAATAAACTAGTGTATAGCAACCTAATTGACAGGCACCAAAGGAAAAAAAAATGTTTGGTGTAGTAAGGGCTTACCACAGGGCTTACTTGTTGCAAACATGAAGAACATTTTTCGGAGGCCGAGGAAGCGGCGGCAAGAAAGAAAGAAATTGCCCATAGTTTCTGGTTTATTACAAAAAACAGCAGAGGTTAGTTATGTATAAACCACATCTATGAACGTAAAAATTTAGGCGGGGAACGCTACAACGGATTCTTGACAAAGTCACTTTGAAATGTCGTGAAAGGCATTTGTGGTTGCCTTTCCCTATCCTCCTCTCTAATCTTCGTCTTTCTCTCCGGCTTTAAATCTTTCCTGTGTACCTATGTATGTTCCTCTTCTGCATTTCTTCCGATCTTCTAGGCAGCGAGGGTTAACCCTATGTGAGCAGCCAACTTAGATTATATCATATTTGTTAATAGCTGAGCGTTCAGCAGGCGTTTGTAGAACCTGTTTTTGCAGGTCTTGCTGAGTCATCTTTTAGGGCTCCATGGTGGGTGGCTCGCGTTAGTGACGAAAAGCCCACGTTCACTTATGGCAAGTTCCTCCCCCCCCCCCCCCCCTATCCTGTAGCTCTCTTTGAAAAAGCGGAAACAACTGTAAGTGCCATCTGGTCGTTTATTTGGTCGAAATGTCTTTCACATGCTATTGACCCAGGTTACAAAGCTACGAAATTGACCAGGTGTGATCTCTTGGAACCCCGCAATAAGAAGCAACACTAAAAGCTGCCTAATCTAGACCCCTTTGTGGACATTCCACTAAGTATTACCCACTACAGTGCACTCAACAGCACCCGAGGTGTCATTTCGGAGAGAGAGAGGTCTCAATAAACATATCGGGTGATGACTTGCTGCAATACGGTAGCGCATGAGCGGAGTCGCATGGATTTATTTATTTCGCGTGCTTTATTTAAATGCAGATATAGATCACCTCGCAGCATATACGTTGCCACAAAAAAATTGCGTGCATCTCAATCCCCTTTAAACCTAACAAAACGCACTTTGCACTAACTAGAATAATAACCATTTCGAATATCTGATCTTAGTTAATTGGCTAACTAAGAGTGGTATAAAGAACTCAAAGAATCGCCACATGATGATAAACCATGTCATTGTTTTCGTTCACTTGCGGATCATCAGCTGCGCTGTAAATAGAAATTGAGCTGGGCAGGCCATGTAATGCGAAGGGCCGATAAGTAGTGGGTCATTAGAGTTACAGAATGGATTCCAAAGGATGCGAAGCACATTCGAGGACGGCAGAAAGTTAGGTGGGGGATGACATGAGGTAATTTGCAAGCTTCACTTCGAATCAGCTATCGCAACACTATCGCGTTCCAATCATAACGGCGAAGCTTTGTATCTGCCAAGTTATTTTTTTTATTCAAGTTACGGGAAACACCTTGTATATATTGGTAAAAGTTAAGCCGTCGCATGTTATATCTTCCACAAAGAGTACTTCGTTTCCGAAGCGAAATGATTTGAGCTGAGCATGGCGTATTGCAGTCCGGCCATGATAATGGGAAGACATTTCAACTCATGCCTGTTATCATAACAAGGTACGCGTAAAAACCATGAGTTCAAAAAAATAATCTTGGAAAATCAACAAATCTACCATATATAACAATGTATTTTCACAAAATCAAGAAAAAATAACATCACCCGCTAATAAAGGCCAAGTTGCGTACGAGTTCATGGAGGTCTGTACAGAAAAAATAATGACGCAAGTTCAAGTCGATAGAAGCGACGGTGGGGCTAGGCGCGGAACGGAGCAGCGCGTGGAAGGCGACGACGGCGGGTTTGTCGACGCCACGCGCGAAGCACAGCACGCACAAGCTGTGGCTGCGCTCAACGCGAGCCACATCGGCCTTTCACCAAGCTCCACCGCGGGAAAGGTGGCTACGTCCTGCGCAGTGGTCCTGCGACGGTCAGGCGGGGGGTGGAGGCCTCGACAACCCAGGTCTGGTTGGAGGCTTCGCCTGGGGTCCCAACCCGCTGCACCAGCTGCGAGCTCGCTACGTCTCTTGTGAACCATCAGCTTGGACAAGAGAGCTAGAGCGAGAATCGACGCCGTGGCTACCCCATCCGATCCGTGACGGGAATGGTAATTTCTGCCCATTCTGTGGTGCTCTTCGCTGAAATATAATGGTTTCACAATAATCAGAATCGCTGTGTCATCCTTCCTAATGATTTTTTGAGTGTGCATTTGTTCTCCGCTTTATTACTTTTCAGTCCAATTATGAGTTTCAATACTTCGTACGTAATTTGCAGGAATATAACAGGAAATCTTATAACCTTTTTAATCATTTTTTTGTTACAGGCTAAACAAAGTGCTTATATAATGGTATAATGTGCATTTCACTCCTACGTACGCATTACCAAAACTGTCATTACGCTGCAATTGTTCTCGACAGCATATGTCAGCCCATTATTATTTTATAGGTTTTATTGCCGAAGGCAACCTGGCAATAGCAAAAGCCACTTGCAAACAAAAAGCCGCTGCTTGCTCCGCTGGTTCTTAAAAGCACCACATGCAGTGCGATAAGACCACTACAGAAACAACACACCAGCTCGGTACAGGTGCAGCGTCCCATGTCTTCTTTTTGCCTTTGTGTTTTTGCAGTGCCCTAAATGCATGTAGGTAAAGCCTGAACTTGCCCACGACCCAGTTGCAGGAGCCCCCATAAGCAGTGCACACACATCATGCGGGTTACCACAAAATGAAACGAAGTATCAATAGCCCTAATATTGCCCTAACAATGATTCCAGAAAACTTTAGTGCAAGGGGACCGCGAGATGAGCACGAGCTCTCGACAGAGCACTGCATTTGCAGGCTACCTTACCAACTTTCTCTGTCAGGAACGCTTTTGTTTCGGTAACAGAATATGTACGAATATTTACCTTTCAGTCGTCCCGTTGACGTGGCCAGCACCAGCAGTAAAGATGCCCAGATGCCCGCCGCGTTTCGTGCATCCACGAGCACATCGAGGGCGAGAGAAGCCGTGCGCGGACACTGTTGCGGATACTTCAGCGCGTCCGCAGCTGTCGCGCAGCGGAGCCGCGTCCCGAGATCCGTGGCCAGTCGTCTTCCATTCCGGGTGCAGAGCCCTGCCATCAGACTGACGCCGTTGCATCATGATTGTCACGAGCTGTCGCAACAGTACCGCACGACGCTGACAGTAGCTCAGCCGTAAAGTTGGGCTTCCTGGTCAGCTTGTCCGAAAACGTCGCCGGATTTTCAAATAAAGCCCTGCCCAACGAAGAAACCTAGTGGCTGCTCACAAATGGCGGAGGGCACGCATGCACGAGACAGCTGCATGATGCATTTTTCGTTTGCTTCTACTCAGGCGCATCGATCACTTCCTAGGAAATGCGATGATGATAATGACCGTGAAGTAATTTGCATATACCCATACAGGAGAATTAGTCAACATATATATGTTGCTAAGGTGCCTCTTCTCCAAAGGATCCGTGCCTGAGCAGACGTAAAATGTGTATGGTGTTAGTGTGAATTGAAGGCTCTGGTTAATTAGAATGAAATCGGGTAAACGCGATGCAAAAGTAAATATTACTTCAAATTACTAGCTGACGGATTTTTCAGCGGCTACTTGTGGCCAAAACAGAGGAGTACTCCTATCAATGCGCACCTTTGCTTGTTCATTTGTGGCTTGGGGTATTGTCATTTAATCTGCAACATATAACGAATCATAGCCACGAAGCAAAGATGATTGGTCGAGAATACTGCAGATAATGCTAAAGGGGACAGAAACAGCATTTCAATTCCAACTTTCTGGAAATGCCCTTAGGGTGCCGTCTATGCTTAGATGTGTCGTTTTCTTTTATACGTATTGCGAAAAATGAATGGGACGCCTTCTATTAATTTGTTTATTGAGCAATCCATATTATTTATATTTTTTTCGTTTTATGTGATTTTTGTAGACGTGATGTTTTGTCACTTATATAATGTATATTTTGCGTTTTCGATACCGCAGCCAATCCCGTTCATAGGGCTTACTCATAAAGGGACATTCACAGGAACATCAAGCACGTGAGCCTTTGAGAAGCGACATGAAAATCGCCCGGCCTGCCGAGGGGTCTGCGAGAAATGAGAAGACCAGCTAGGATGCATCCGCATCCGGGACCTCACAAGAGATGCAGGCGCCCATGCAGACGGCCACAAGAGTTCCGGGCGGTCAAGAGCAACAAAGCCCGACGGCCGCGAGGTGTCTCCACGCAGCGGGTGCTTCATCACGAGCGGACTGGTGCTCAGGGACATTGCAAAGGTTCCACGAAAGGTCGTCGACGCACTCGAGCATGACGCCATCATGACCGAAACGCCGGATCCAGAGCAAGACGGCGCCTTGCGATGAGGACAAAAATCGTAGACTCTCGCCAGTCGTCTGCGTGCTTCTGAACAAGAAAGAGGATCGAAGTCCTCGAATAAAGATATGCTTGCAGCTACTAGTAGGCCTTTTTGGAATAGGAATGTTTGTTGCTTAAGCACCGCAGCATGGCCTCAGCGGCTTTGGGGTTCGGTTTCTTATCACGAAGTCACAGCTTCTATTTTTATCCGCGACGACCATGTTTAGATGGGGACAGAGTTAAAAGAATTGAGTACATATACTTTGGTGTGGATTAAGGGACCCTTGCTGGCCAATATTAAATTGTAGTCCTTAAAACATTATGCATACTCACAAGGAGGCTTGACCACACACATATCTATAAGACGCGTCGTTCTTAGTTGCTTGCTTGCTTCCTATACATACCATGGCGCATACCCCCTACGGGGAATTGGTCATGAAGCCAACGGTTAATTGGGTGGGGCGGACGGAAAAAGTATTGCGAGGTAACAGTTGAAATTATCCAATGCAAAAACTGATGTTACAGACATTTTTAATCGATGTATTCGGAATCTTGTAAATTCATAATTATTAAATCGGTAAATTAACGTAAATTGGCATATTGTACAAAAAGAAATAATAAATCACTAAATTAACTAGGGATTCTCCTTGTGTCACCGAGCTACTCACATACGGCCCTGCATACGCTCCTGTGGCTAAAACCAAATGTAGATTCCCAAAGGGGATAACGTTTGCAGTGGTTATAGCAATGCCTAATTTTCGGATTCAAATTTGGAATTATTTCTTTCTCTGGATTGCGAACCGGTTGCAGGCTAATAAAATATTAATAATGGTTTCAGGTTGTTTGCAGAAATTACCTAGAGGGGACAGCGTCTGACCAGACCTGTCTAGATGAAAATCTAGGGGTGGAATACGGCATCGTAATTTTGTGAGGGAGATTTGCAATTTACGCGTGGGACACCTTCTTCTTCTTCTCCTTTCTTGAGTTTTGCGTGCCAAAACCACTTCTGATTATGAGGCATGCCGTAGTGGAGGGCTCCATTGATGGTCCCAAGGGAAAAGGGAATGGTTTAAGTCTGTTATTTGGAATGTCTTTTCTGCACCGTATATTAAAAGAGATAGTTATCTAAATCCAGCCGCACTGATATAAACAGAAGTCGCCAGAACATACATGATTGGTCCATGTAGGGATGTAAGTGCAAGAGTGTCGGCCATTTACTTTAAAAAATGTCGCAGTTTCACCCGAAAGGCGAAGCATCAATTGCGATAGCAAATTAGTAGAGAGCAGTACGGAGTAAGGATAGTATATTTATCAGCTATAAAAACTTGGACATGCAGCATCACTAGCAACGCGCAGAACTGTTGTCGACGTCGTCGGCGTTTTTCCCGCGTTCGCACCGAACGCGCGCGGCGTTGGTGACTGTTGCCGGTGCCTCATGGGGACGTCTCGGACGTTTTCGGCGAGATCAGAACGGGACACTCGTCGAGCAGCGATGAAGTCTTTACTACGTTCTCGCCTCGCAACGTTTATATATAAATAGGCATTTGGTGCCGCAGCTAAATGTCGCCTCCCCTCCCCGTCCCCCCCCACGGCCATTCGCGCGACGGAAGAAGTCGCGTTTGCTCTCTATATATGGTGAATGTAAAGGAGGAAAGAGACGCTTAATTCTGCAGCCCATCAGGGAGCACGGCGCCGAACGGGCGTTTGCTCTCCGCCGGGCGTTTACTCCCACTAACAGCGCGCGTCCCTCGCTCCCTTTCACTCGCACATACAGCATACGGCGCGCGGCGACGATTTCATCGCAGTTGACGTCATACGGAACCTCACGGCGTCAGCGACGGCGACAGCGACGCCGACGGCATAAATCCGCTCTGGAGTGCCCATGTAATTACTATCGCAATAAGACAAACCACCGTGACCTGGTTCATGTCGCCTTGGCCGCCTACCCATGTTCTTTACCAACTAAATATAAGGTACGTACCTGAAGCAAGGAACCAACCGAGGAGATAACAATTGTTTAACATGCATTTAGGGCCGATACTATATCTGAATACAAGTAGAAACAAGTAAAACATCTTACATGACCCTCACAAAAAAAAAAAAAAAATTCAACATTGGAAAATGATTCCATTCGCTGGCGTATCCTATCCAGGATCCCGGAGAGTAAACTACTCTCAGAAGAGACTCCACGCCGGTACGATCGCAGGAAAGCTTGTTTTTACTGAGAACAGCCGTGAGCTAGAAATGGCGGCCAATCCCGTTCTTGAAGACAATTAAGCTAGTTCGTGTTGTTTACAAGGTTGGGACATAATTGAGTGAGAAAAAAGACAAAACGAGAAGAAGGTGTATAGTGGACAGAGCGCTACGACAATAGAAAAATATATTGCTCAGTCTTGTGTGTCCTTGTCACAGGTTATTTCTGGTAATCCATCACTCGGTTAAGTGCATACGTAACCTTTCCGATGTTTTGTTCGTTAACCCCTCACCAGTTGCTGCGTAGCCTCGGGTACTTGGGCTTATAAATCATATTACTTTTGAAATGGAGGACTCTTTCTCTAAGGCATCCGTATATGCGCTCTGATTGTTTCTAGCTTTCCCTTTATCGCCGTACATCTCTTGGGTACAGATCTGTATGTAGTGCAATCAAGCAAGCATTACCGCACTGGATTGCGACTAATCTTCTAGATTACCAACGCTTTCTAACCTCCCTGGTGATGTGCATTTTGTCGTAAGCGAATTCCTGAAGTTTCCCTAACCAAGCTTAGTTGTGGTATTTCACCTTTGAACTATTCTACAGAGGCCTGGTCTGTTTCACATTCTCTCCACACAGTGTAGTCTATGCAGACGAAATTGTTTGGCAGCGAGAATGACACTTGTGAACCGGCCACGGTTGCTTAGTGGCTATGTCGTTGCGCAGCTCAACTTCAGATCGGGGGTTCGATCCCGGCCACGGCGGCCCCATTTTGGTGGCGCAAAATCCAGAAGACACCCGTTTACTTAAATTTAGGTGCACGGTAAAGGACGCCATGTGGTCAAAATTCATCAGGAGTCCCCCACTACGGCGTGCGTCTCAATCAGATGGTGGTGTTAGCGCGTAAAACCCCACTATAGAAAGTAAATATTCCGGAGACCTTACCCCCCCCCCCCCCGCACTACGGCATGACTCATAAGCAGATCATAATTTTTAAATATAAAACCCTTGAATACGATTTTACATTTCACCCTACTGGAACTATAAGCTGAGCATGCATTGCTCCCCGTGTGGTCTGCTTGATGTCGGTGTATACTAGTGCTTGTAAGACATGCGTATGTTGTACAACCTCCTTGCTTTCAGGTTGTAGCACACCCGTAATAACTATTACGGGCTTTTAGGCGGCCAACAGAAGCATCTGGCGAGGTCCTTCGTGCGCGGCAATAAAATCATTGATGGGCTGTACGAAGCCCACTGGGCGTTATCTTCGCCTCTTCTGTTGATCACAGACATTCCACTTTATTCTAAGTTAACGTGGGAGGCATTTGATGGTATGCTCTACAAATAAAGGGGCCGCCACCACAGTACGTGAATATAAACGTGTAGCTGCTTGCGGATCTATGTGCATTTATTGCTCCGACACGTTTAGCTTTCCAGAAAACTAAAGCCAGGTGGCATGAACATTGATTTACTACAATGAAAAAAATATGAAATTTTAGCGTGCATATCATACGTTACGCTATCATATTTTCGGCTTAGCATATGAATATTGTTCATTGCTTATGTGAGCAGCCTTATGGGCTGCCATAATGCGTTCTCCCGTTGAACAAGAGAAATACGCTGTGTATAGGCCACCGCGGAGAATGTTCCATATGAACTGCGGTACTTGGGTACCTCATTCACTGGCTCTGCGTCATGATGTGTTGTGTCGGCTACTTACGGTTGTCTTGGAGCTAGCCTTGGAACCTCTCCAACCTCTCGGATAGCCACCTGGCTATAGCCTGACCGTTGATCCTCCGCGAAGGCCATCGGAGCAATGTGCACTTGCGAGCGTTCTACCGGAGCGCTGAGCGTGTCTGGTATCCCGGTAACCGCAGGCAAGCTGGGCGTTTTGGCCGATGGGCGTAGGCGTAAACTAAAGCCCCTCCGTACTATTACCGCTGTGATGTAGGGGCTTTAGCGTAAACGTGCGCTGCCTGAGTGGCCTGCACGGTGCAGTCACCTGGTGGCGCAGAGCTTAACCAGCCAAACACAGAGCTACTATTTCTGTAACCAAGTGTAAAAGATTTGAAACATTTAAATTACAACGTGTTCACGATTGCGCTATTTTCGAAAATTTACACCAGCAGCAAAGTAGGATACACTTGGTCACAGCTATATTAGCAATGTGTTTGCGTGGTTGAGCTCTGAGTCACCAGTTGGCTGGGCAAAGTGCAGGCCGTTCAGGTTTGCGCTTCCGCTCATCCGGCAAAACGCCCCATCCGCTTGCGCTTGCATTCACTCGAAAACTGGACACGCTAAAACTCTCGTATTATGGTAGCAACTATCCGGCGGGAAGTGACGGCCGCAAACGCGTAGTTCGTCGTGCCAATCGGATACCGAGAGTCCGATGCGCTGCAGCCACTGCGCTCATATGCTGCCTTGCACAAGAACCCGATCGAGCTCGACATATCCCCGATCGCTAAGTTTCAGCCCACGACGAAACAAGGGCGAAGCATGGTGCTCACGAACAGAAAGCTCGAGGCCAACACTGAAGGCGCAGCTCACGTCAACACGGAGCACTTTGTAATTTAAGCAACAACATTTGCTGTGTGCCGGAAGTGCTTGAGTGTAGTGATAAATTGTAATTGTGTTTCCTGTTTCTGTTACGTTATTTTATAGAAACAAATTACTCACATTCCAACTATTACGACCAGCATTTGTTCACCATCAAGTTGGAAGCATTATCTATGACGCTACCTGGGTAGCCAATCGGATAGCTAGCCCCATTGACATCAGATGGCCGACACGCATCAATTGGAGTGGGGCGGCTGAAAACTCACGGGAGTTGCGCCGCCGCGCTCGGTAGTGATCTACATTTTAAAAACGTACGATAAATTACACGCCTTACGCGGAGAGCTTAAATGTGGCACCTAATGATCAGATAAGCCTACCCTAACGACTCAGTACGTTTGTACGAAATAATCGAAATCGTTCCAAAGTCTCTTTAGCACGCGTAGTGATAATTTTGAGAATTTGTTGGTTCGGCTATATGCCACATACTCTGATATCGTCCCATCTTGCTATGGTACTCGCTTGCCAAGGTCGCACATGAGCCTGGAGGCATGAGGACTACTGTGTGACCCCAACGTATTGACGGTATAATGGCGAAGAAGGAATCATATCGATCGAACGACGGAGGCGACCAACGAAGACAGCATGATGGCAATGATATGCCGATTCTTATATTATGACGATGGTATACTGACGACAACGTGACGATGGCGACATTAGGAAAATGAGATAACTGCGACGTATGACTACAACCGAATGAAGAAGCGAGAAAGACGACAATGGTACGAATAAGACGGCATGAGAATGATGGTATCATTACAGATGCACGATAGCGTCTGTGTGACAACGAGGCAACTATGAAGATGAAAGTAAAACGTGGCATAAGCACGATTGAATGACATTCGGAAGATTACGATAGTATTACGGACACACAATGACATCAATGGATTGTTGAAGGTGGTACGACGATGACGACATGACGATAATGATAAAGTCACCTCGCATTGTCCTGAAAAACATTCGTAGTTGCCTTTCCCTATCCTCCTGTCTATTCTTCGTCTTGCTGTCCGGCTTTCAATCTTTGCTAATGTACTACTGTCTTCTGCATTACTTCCGATCTTCTAGGCAGCGAGAGTTAACCCTATGTGAGCAGCGAGCCTAGGTTACATCATATTTGGTTATAGTTGTAGCGTTGAACTGGCGTTAGTAAGACCTGTTTTTACAGGTTTTACTGCGTCCTCTTGTAGGGCTCCACGGCGGGTGGCTCGCGTTACTGACGAAAAGCACACCTTTGACTTATGGCAAGTTCCTTCCACCCTTCACTTCACTTCACTTCAGCTTATTACCTTCAAAACCCCATTGGAGCGGTATTACATAAGGGGTGGTTAATAAAATAAACATTAGAAACAGGCATTTATTTTGAGATATGGCTGACAACAACTTCGGTAAAGGCGGATGGGCTTGTGATGGCTGCGATGGCGTGTGGAAGGCTGTTCCAGTCCCTTGATGCTCGAATCAAAAATGATGCTTGAAAAGTGGTGGTCCAGGCACGTGCGCGTGCAACTTGAAACGGATGACCGATGCGATGAGATATGTATGAAGGGGCGTGATGTACGGTTGGTGATTTAGGCAGCTGTAAAAAAATGAACGGAAGAGAGAGAGGGTGGCAACCTGTCGACGGAAAAAAAGCATTTCAAGCCAGATTCCGCTTTCATCGATGAATTGCTGATATCGTATGAATATAAAGAATGAATAAACCTAGTAGCACGATTTTGCACAGCCTCAAGTGCATTGATGATACAAATCTGATTCGGGTTCCAGATGGGAGATGAATACTCAAGTTTCGATCTTACAAAGGATTTATAGGCCAACGCTTTTACTTGTTGAGTTGTATGACGTAGATATCACCTAAGAAATACCAGTGATCTATTAGCAGCTGAGATGATGTTAGTAGTGTGCAAGCGCCAGGACAGATCACAAGATAGAGTGACACCAAGCTATTTGAATTATTGGACTGATTCTATTGGAACATCAGCAATGGAATAGGTAAATGTGACGGCTTTACGGCAGTGAGTGAAAGAAACGAGTTTACATTTGTTAGGATTTTGGTTCATTAGCCAGCGATTACACCATTCTTGTACATTATTGAGATCGTTCTGGATGAATGTGTGGACAAATGTGTTGCTAACTTTTTTGTAGATCACACAAACATCTGCAAACCTTCGAATGTTACATGATACATGCGTTGGTAGATCATTTTAGTAAATTAAAAAAAAGAAGCGGTCCTAAAACCGATCCCTGCGGGACGCCTGGTGTTACTGGTAGGGGAGTCTGCTAGAATAATGGTTATTAACGAAAACAAACTGAGAGCGGTTAGTCAAGAATGCTTCTATCCACTTTAGTACGTCGGGGTGTAAATTTAACTGAGACAATTTAGCAGCAAACGTTTATGAGGAACTGTGTAAATGCTTTTGCAAAATCGAGGAATATGGCATCAGTCTGCTGGTTACTGTCAAGGTTAACATGCAGGTCGTGAAGGAAAATTGCCAACTGCGTTTCGCAAGAATAGCCTTTTCGAAAAGGGTGAAAAAATTGAGTCGAAGAAGTTCATGATATGCGAGTATATGACGTGTTCCATGATTTTGCAGGGGACACTAGTTAGTGATATAGGACGACAATTTAATGGGGTGTCTCTGTTGCCCAATTTGAAGACTGGAACGACCTTCCCCACTTTTTAGTCCGATTTTAAGATGCCTGCAGAGGGCGACTGCGAAAACAACAAAGTTAGGTACGCAGCAGATACGTGTTTAATATTATTTTAGGAGTTTGGAATTAATATCATTTACACCTGCTTACGATGATAGCTTGATGTTATCAATGTACAAGGTGATTCCATCTGCCGAGAATATAATTGGTGGCATACGCGCAGTTATGTTATTAGATGTGGGAACATCTGCAGTTGAAGTCTCGTTAGTAAATACAGAGAAAAAGGCTGCGTTAAAAATGTCATCACACTCGCTGTCGCTGACCACTTCGCCATGTGCAGGATGATTTAGCATTCCGTATAGCCCTCAGATAATCGTCTTCGGCCACAAAATATTTCCCCCAAGCAGAGGGGTGTCCGTTTAGTTTGGCTGAGTGGAAGAGACGTTCCTTTTTGTTTTCAAGTCGCTTAAGCGTTTTAGTGAACCATGGCTAGTTACGGTTTCCGCGGAACGTTATTCTCGGTATGAACTTGTGAACGAGATCACCTAACTTGTTTTTAAATATTGAACAGTTTTCATTAGTAGAGCGCGTAGAACATAACGTCACAAACGTAGGAATAAATGCACTCAGATCACTAATAATGACATCATAATTACCTTTATTTTACAGGCGGATTGTTTTGCTGACTCAATCGCGTCTTATTGGTTGACACGCAAAAGTGGCGTGAATTACTTTGTGGTCGCAGACTTCAGGTAGATATGCTATTGATGATAAGCTTTCCAAATTACCGGTTAGGATGAGATCTAAGATGCTAGAAGTGCTCAGAACAAAGCATGTAGGTTCTGATACAAGTTCGGTTAAATTAAAATTAAGGCAGAAATCCACAAAATCTCTGGCAAGCTTGCTGCCCATAGTTATGTGGACGTCATTGCTCCAGTCTGTTTGAGGAAAATTGAAATCACCAAAAAGGAGGACTTCTGCTTGTGGGCGTTGATTACTAAGGTCACTCAAACTGTTATTAAGCTTAAATGTTAAATCTGGAATATTATTCGGAGGCCTGTACCCAACACCTAGAATGATAGTATGGGGGCGAAGCGTGAATAATCAGCCATAATACTTCAAGATCAGAAGTGATGGTTGTGGCTACGGAGCACGATAACTGCTGGTGCACAGCAATCAGTACACCGCCCCCCCCGCATGCCTTTGCGATCTTTCGATAGACATGAAATTCCGGTAGGTCAGGCAGTACTTCCATATCTGTTGTGTGGAAAGTTGGGCAAGTTGGGGATTAATCATCATACCGCATTGGTGAAGCAGCGCACTGACAAGGTCAAAGTGGAGAGATTATATAAAGATGAAGTGTTCGTTCTAAAATCAAATAGTGGCGAGTGAAGCGAGTGTCGTGTATTCTTGTGTCTCTCCACTTTGTCCTTGTCAGTGCGCTGCTTCAGCAATCCGGTATGATGACTTCTGTATCTGTTATATCTTCTATAAGCCACGTTTCCGTTATCACCATTATATTGTTGTTGGATGATAAAACAAGGTTGGAAAAACCATCACGTTTTGGAAGAAAACTGCGTGCGTTCGTGAAGATTGCAGACAATGATATGTTAGATTTGGGCTTAAGAGTGCAACAAACATTTATACGACGGGGAAATTGCTATATTATTTCTTCGACAGACTGCGTTTGCTCATCGTAGACGTAGCGCTTATGGCCCATATGCAGTGTTTTGAATCGCAAAGAAAAGGTAATGATTTGCTTTTAGCGAAAGTAATGAGATGCCCGCGAACGTTTTGTACGGAACGAGACAAATCCTCTCCAACGCTGAAGCTGTTTCCTTTGAACTTGCGGCCAATAGAAAGAACCAATTGTTCTGTTTTATGGAAGAATAATTTCGCTATGATAGGACGGCGTCGGTTAGTACCTGTGTGATGGCCGAGACGATGTGCGCGCTCAATTTCTTTTGGCTCGATACAAATATTCAAATGATCGTGGCAGTGCTTGATAAGTTGTTCGGTCTGGGCAAACGTCTCTGATTCAGTTGATTCAGGGAGGCCACAAAAATAACATTATTGCATCATGACTGGTTCTCGGCGTCATCAATACGTGTTTCAAGCCTCTGTACCACGGTGGCCACTAGAGCGGTACACCTTTTCACGGTTTCGAAGTCAGAGCGTAGGGAGACAAGATTTTGATAATGGCCCTCTAGATCAGTCATGCGTTTGCCCAGATCAGCAATAGCTTTGTCCGTTGACAATAAATGAATTTTCAGGTCTTGAATCTGACTTATTATTTGCGCTATCCAGCAGACAAGTTCTTCAATTCAGCTAGTAAAGCTTCGGAGTCCGGGCTCGGGTTGCTTTCGACATCGCCCAACATCATCAACAATGCACGAATTACATGAGAAGACTCAAGAGCAACAAGAAGGCAGCAGTGCGGCCTCGGTAGCTGAAGCAGGAAACTATTGCGAGACTTCTTAGAAAAAAGACTGTAAGTTTTGCTAACCTGCATGACAAGAGTGAATGGATTAGTGGTCTGCGTCTGTGCACAGCCGTCGAGCCCACAAGGCGCCCCCGGTATTGCCTGCTCTTTTATAGTTGACCGGAAAGTTGATGTTGATGACGACCGGTTTGTCCACGCTGAACCGAGCACCACCGTCTTCGGTAGCGGTGTCATCGAAAACGCAGATCGGCCGCTCCCGACTTAATCCAGGGGCTTGAAGAGCGGTGCAAATCCAGAGGTGCACATCAGGGATTTGTGACAGGCACTCCTGTCATGTTCACCTGACCAAGCACGATATTGCAGCGGGGCTGCCAGGGAAGCCGTCACTAGGGCTGGAAGCAACAGACGCACGAATGCGCACTGAAACACCTGCATGACAAGAGTGAATGAATTAGCGATCTGCGTCTGTGGACAGGCGCCCAGCCCACCTCCCTGATCGCTCCCAGAAAACGGACACATCCAAGAAGTTCTCAAACTTCTTGGTAACCGAACAGAGATTTTCCCTCCGCTATCACGTAGTTCACTGCGAAAAACCGGAAACAACAGTAAGAGCTATCTGACCGTTCATTCGGTCGAAATGTCTGACAGATGCTATAGGCCCAGGTTACGAAGCTAGGAAGTTGGCCAGCGTTGAACTCTTGAAACCCCGCAATGAGAAGCGACGCTAAAAGCTGCCGAATCTTTGCGGACATTCCACTGAGTATTATCCACTACAGCACACTGAACATCACCCGAGGTGTCATTTCGGAGAGAGCGAGAGTGAGTGTGTAAGTGAGTGAGTGAGTGAGTGAACTTTATTTGGTCCACGATAGACGCGAGTAAACTCGACGTCACCTGGCTAGGCCCACTCGGGGACCATCAGGTCAAACCTGACGGCCCTCTCGCGGGCCCTCTGGACTGCCAGGATTTGGGAGGTTTAATCTTGGGCCTTAATAAGCGTCATCATTTCCTCTTGGGTGTAAGGGGGACCGGCAGAGGCGCAGCCCTACAGGACGTGCTCGAAGTCCGCATAACCACCACACAGGGGGCAGTCCGGGCTTGGGAACCGTTCGGGGTACATTGTGTGCAGTGCCACAGGGCTCGGGTAAGCGCTTGTTTGTAGAAGTCTGAGAGTGACTGCTGGGCCCTGCAAAAGCGATGAGTTCGGCAGAGGCAGCGAGAGAGAAAAAAGCGCCTTTAATCAGCCAAAGGATGCCTTGATTTGCAGGAGTGGTTCCCTCTTCACGGGAAACCATGCGGCTTCTTGGCAGCGACCGCCCTCTCAGCCAATATTTCGGGCGATGACTTGCTACAATACGATAGCGCATGAGCGCAGTCACATAGTTTTATTTCTTATTTTGAGTACTTTCTTTAAATGCCGAAAAATATCACCACGCAACATATACGTTACCGCCAAAAATTAGATGGATCTGAATCCCCTATACAACGTAACAAAAGGCACTTCGCACTGCCTTGAATAATAACCATTTTGCATATCTGATCTTAGTTAATTGGCTAATTAAGCGGGGTATAAAATACTCTAAGTAGCACCACATAACCTCAAACCATTTGTCATCGATTTCATACATCTGCGGTTTATCAGCTGTGCTGTAAGATGAAATGGAGCTGGGCAGGCCATGTAATGCGTAGGGCAGACAACCAGTGGGCCATTAGAGTTACAGCATGGATGCCAAAGGAAAGGAAGCGCATTGGAGGACGGCAGAAAGTTTGGTGGGCGATGAAATGTGGCAATTTGAAAGCTCCAGTTGGAATCAGCTAGCGCAAGACCATGGCGTTCTAACCTTAAAGGCGAAGCTTAGGCGTCCATCAGGTATTATATTTATAATGTTTGGTTTAATTTATTGGAAACACCTTGTATATATAAGTAAAAGCTAAGCCGTCACATGGTATATCTGCCACAAAGCGTAATTTGATTTTCAAGCGTAGCGATTTGAGCTGCGCGCGCGTAGTCCAGTCCGGCCCGTGATAATGGCAAGACGTTTCAACTCATGCCTGTTATCTTAACAAGGTACGCGTAAATTTCAAGAAAGTGAAAACAATGAGTGAAAGAAAAAGAAATGCAGGAAAATCAACAAATCTACGATATATAACAATATATTTTCACAAAATCAAGAAAAAATTAAATCACCCGTTAATAAAGCAGAAACTGCGTACGAGTTCATGCAGAACTGTACGGAAAAAATTACGACGCAAGTCCACGTCGATGGAAGCGACGGTGGGGCTGGCCGCGGAACGGAGCACCGCGTGGAAGGCGACGACGGCGGGTTTGTCGACGCCTCGCGCGAAGCAGAGTACGCACACGCTGTGGCTGCGCTCAACCAGACACACATCGGCCTTTCGCCAAGCCCTCCGCGTGAACAGTGGCTACGGCAGCGCAGTGCTCCTGCGACGGTCAGGCGGGGGGCGGAGGCCTCGACAACCCGGGCCTGGCTTGTGGCGTCGCCTGGGGTCAGAACCCGCTGCACGAGCTGCGAGCTCATTTCGTCTCTTGTGAACCATCGTCTTGGACAACACAGCTACAGCGAGAATCGACGCCGTGGCTTCTCCAGCCGATCCGCGAAGGGAATGACAAGGGCTGCCTCCTCTACGGTGCTTTCGGCTGAAATGTAATGATTTCACAATTAATCAGAATCGCTGTATCATCCTTCCAAAAGATTACTTGAGTGTGCATTTGTTCTCTGCTGCAATATTTTTTGGTCCAATTATGAGTTTCAATACTAAGTACCCCAATTGCAGGAACATAACAGGAAATCAAACTTTTTAATAATGCTTTTTCTTAGGGGCTGTTCGAAGTTCTTGTGTAATGGTATAACGTGCATTTCACTCCTACGCGCGTATTACCAAAATTGTCATCACGTAGCAATTGTTCTCGATAGCATATGTCAGCCCCTCATTGCTTTAGACGTTTTTTTGCCGAAGGCAACCTGGAAACAGCAAAAGCCACTTACAAACAAAACCTACTGCTTGCCCGGCTGGTTCTTAAAAGCACCACGGGCAGTGCCATAAGGCCACACCAAAAAGAACCCAATCGCACGGTGCAGGTGCAGCGTCGGATTTCTTTTTTTTTCATCAATACTTCTTTTTGGGCGAGTTGGTACATCTTGAAACTTTGGGTAACAGCGCAAACAGACGACCACAAGAAGGGAGACACGGACACACAGGCGCATTTCTTTTTGTCTGTGTTTTTTGCAGTACCTTAATTGCATTTAGGTAGAGCCTCAGTTTGGCCACGAACGTGTTCCAGGAGCCCAGGCACCCAGTGTACAAACCACATGCAGGTTTCTATCGCGATTGCCACTTAGTGACAAGACGTACTCCAAATAGCCCTAATATTTCGTTGGCGACAAGGCCCGCCAACTTTAGTGCATGGGGCCACTGAGATGTAGAATTCTTTGATTTCCGTTGCAGTATATGTATGAATATTTACCTGTCAGCCGTCTCATTGACGTGGCAGCAGCCAGGAGCAAAGATGCCCAGATGCCCGCCGTGTGTCGTGCACCCTCCAGCACGTCGAGGCCGAGAGTAGCCATGGTCGAACACTGTTGTGGATACCTGAGCGAGTCCGCAGCTGTCGCGCTGCGGAGCCGCGTCCCGAGATCCGTGGCCAGTCGTCTTCCAATCCGGGTGCTGAGCCCTGCCATCAGATTTACGCCGTCGCATCATGATTGACACGAGCTGTCAATACAGTATAGCACAGCGCTGACAGTAGCTCAGCCCTATAAAGAAGGAGTTCCTACTCTGCTTGTCCAAAAACGTCGCGGGATTTTTTAAATGAAGCCCTGCCAAACGAAGAAACCTAGTTGCTGCTCACAAATGGCGGCAAGTGCGCAATACACGATACAGCTGCCTCGTGCGTTCTTCGTTTTTTTCTTCTCACGCGCGTCTGTCCCAACCTAAGAAATGTGATGATGATGATGACCTTGTAGTCAATTGCATATACCCATACAGGATAATTGGCCAACAGGATAATTGGACAACATCAATATCTTGCTAAGGTACCTTCCTCTAGAGGATCCATGCCAGAGCAGACGTAAAAACTATCTCGTGTTATTGTGCATTGAAGCCTGTGATTTATCGGAATAAAATCGGGGAAACGCGATGTTAAAAAAATTACTTGAAATAGCTAGCGAACGGCTTCTGGAGCGGCTACTTGCGGGTCAAAAAAGAGGAGTACCCCTACAGAATCGCAACCTTGTATGTTGATATGGGTCTTGGGGTACTGCCATTCATTCTGCAACATATAGCGACTCATAGCAATGAAGCAAAGGAGGATTGGTCGAGAATGCAGCAGATAATGCTAAAAGGGAGCAGAAATAGAATTTCAAACACAACTTTCTGGTAATGCCCTAGTGTCACGTCTATGCTAAGATGTGTCATTTTCTTTGATACGTATTGCGAAAAATGAATGGGACGCTATCTAATAATAATATTTCTTTATTTAGCAATCCATACTATTGTGTTTTTATCGTTTTATGCAATTTTTGTAGAGGTGTCGTTTCGCCATTTATAAGTAGTATCTGTCACGTTTTCGACAGCGTAGCTAATCTCGCTCATAGGGTTCACTCTAAAAGGTACATTGACAGGAACTTCAGGCACGTTCTTGCTTCTGGTCTAAGTGAGCCGCTCATCAAGCACGAACTTTCTTCTGGTCTAAGTGATCCAATGAGAAGTGACGTGAGTACAGGCGCACCTGGCAAGGGATCCGCGCGAAAGGAGAAGACCAGCTCGCATGCAGCCACATCCGGGACCTCACAAGATATACCGGCGGCCATGCAGGCGGCCAAAGAGATCTACACGGCCAAGAGCAACATGGCCCGCTGGGCTCAATGCCCCGACTCCCGCAACGCAGCAGCGGCTTAATGAAGGGCCGACTGATGCTCAGGGACATTGCAAATCTATCACCAAACGTTGTCGACTCCCCTGAGCGTGACGCCATCATGACCGAAACGCAGGATACTGAGCAAGACGGCACCGTGTCAATGAAGAAAAAAATCGTAGACTCCCCTTTGTCGTCTGCGTGCTTCTTAACAAGCAAGAGGAAAGTCGGTCTCGAATAGAGATATGTTTTAGGTGCTAAAACGTCTGTGACATTTTGGACTAGAAATGTTTGTTTCTCAAGCACCGCAATTGTTTTGGCTGAGAACAGCGAACCGCGTTCTTGAAGTGAATTAGGCTTGTTCGGGCAGTCGACAAGGTTTATACGTAATTAGGTGAGAGAAAAAGCAGAAGAAAAAAATTCACCGGCGACTACGACACCCCTAAATGTGAATTTTGTGCGCTGCTGCTTAGGTGTTTTGAATTCGCGATATATTGTGGCAAAGCAGCCGCCGTGAGTGCCATGTCGTCCTCTCGGTGTCGGCATTGAGCCTCTGCTCGGGCAGCTCGTTTAGCAGCAGCGGCAGATGAAGCATTTCCACCGGTTTCGTCGCTCATTGTCCAGAAAGAAATCCTGAACACGGGAACGCGTGGCTCGCGCGAAGCACATTCTCGTTTGGCGGCGGCGCAGGCGAAGTTGCGCATGAGCAATGGGTCCCAAGTCCACGCCAGCTCTTTGTTTCCATATATGGTACCGGTGGACGCACTCCTGGCAGTCCCCCTCGCTCCTCCTCACCCTTTTGTCGTACTCTCCTCCTCCGCTATTCTTCTCGCGCTCTCTTCGCTATCGCTGTCTCTCATCTCCCACTACGCTGCGCGTTCGCTGTTTCAGCCTTCGCTAGGTTATGCCGACGCCGACGCTCAACGCAAGAACGTGCACCTAAATGCTGCGCTCTAAAACGGACCGGACGGAGCGCTCTGACAATATAAAAATATAATGCTCGGGCTTGTGTGTCCTCTTGTCACAGGTTCCTTATCTCCGTGGTCATCCCTCACCCCTTTTAGTGCATGACATGCGTACCTTGGGGATGTTTCGTCGATTAACTCCGCATCAGTTTCTACGTATCCTTGTGTACTTTGGCTTATAAATCACCTTTTTAAGGGAACGGATGGCTCTTTATCTAAAGAATTCGTATATGCGCTCTGATTATTTCTAGCTTTCCCGTTACCGCCATACTTTTCTTCGGTACAGATGTGCAGGTGTGCAATCGAGCAAGCATTACCGCACTCGATTGCGACTAATCTTCTAGATTACCAACGCCTTCTCACCTCCCGGTGCTGTCCATTTCGTCGAGAGCGAATTCCTGAAATTTCCCTAACCAAGCTTAGTTGTGGTATTTCACCGTTGAACTACTCTACAGAGGCCTGTTCTGCTTTACATTCCTTACGCAAACATTGTTTGGCACTCAAACCACAGACAAACCTGTTTCCACAGACAAACCACAGACAAACCAGTCAAACAGACAAACCTGTTTGGCAGCGATATCTACACTAGTGAACCAGCCGCGCTTGTTTATGACGTTGCGCTGCTCAGCTTCATGTCGGGGGTTCAATCGCAGTCACGGCGGCCTTATTTTGATAGGGGCGAAATGCTAAAACGCTCTTGTCTTAGGCTTACCTGAACGTTAAGAGCCCCAGGTTGTCAAACCTAATCAGGAACCCCCCCCCCCCTACTACGGCATGGCTCATAATCAGATTATTCTTTTTTGTGCATAAATCCCTATAATATAATTTTATATTTTCACCCTACGGGAACTATAAGCTGGGCGTGGATTTCTCCTCGCGTAGTCTGCTTGCTGGCGGTGAGTACATGTGCTTGTAAGACATGCGATTGTTGTAAAGACTCCTTGCCTTGGCGTTACGCCGCACTCGTAATAACTTATACGGGTTTTTAGGCGACAAGCAGAAGCATCTGGCCAGGTCCTTCGTGCACTGTAATACGATCATTGATTGCCCGTACCAAGCCCGCTCTGCGTTGTTATCGCCCCTTCAGATGGTCACAGACACACCACATTTATTGTCACTTTTCCCGGAAGGCGTTTCGTATTATTTAAAGCAAATGATGCAGTCGCCACCGCAATACATGAATGCAAACCTATAGCGGCATGCTGGTCTAGGTGCATTTATTACTCCGATACGACTACCTTTCCAGAAAAATATAGCCAGGTGGCACCAATATTGCCCCTACTAACACGAAAAAAGTGTGTAATTTTAGCGTCCATCTTACGCTGCCCAACTTCGTCTTAATATATCAATATCATTCATTTCTTCTATGATCAGCTAACACATCTTTGTTACGAAGCAAGTATTTATTTCGAACTGTACAATAAAAGTCGCAGTTTAACCCGAATGGCGAAACATTAATTGCGATAGCAAATTGGTAGACAGCTTATGAAGTTAGGATATTAGTTTTATGGTCGCAGAAAGTTGTAAATATTCTCTTGCTAACTAAATTAACAAGCACGGTGTCACGCGCGCACAGGTATACTTGGACACATCTCGCTAGATGACCGCGGAAACTCGCCAAAACGCTGGAGTGAGAAAGCACGCCAGCAGCAGCGGGCACATTGACCTTCGCGCTGTCTTTCGTCTCGCCTCAACGCGAACGTCGAAAGCACAGCGCATACGAAGCTACCGGCACTCGGCGCGGGCACTTTGTACCATCGCAGATCGCTTTGAAGATATGGTGCCTGCGCGGCAGCTCCGTCAGCAGCAGCCGCAAGAGCAGAACACCCCCCCTCCCCCACTGCCACCGTCTCCGTCACCTCCTCTCCGTGCCCCGCGTGCGAATGAAGATCGGGCGCTTCCGGCCGCCTTCCTGTCTCACGTGCGCGAGATTAAGCTGCGGTTGCCGGCTCACCTTCGCACGATTCCACACACAGCGTACGGCGCGTGGTGACCGTTGTATGGCCGCTGGACTTTATACGGAAGCCACACGACGACGGCGACGGGAGACATTCGCTTAGAATGCCCATATAATTGCAATCGCCATAAAACGTGGTGTTTGCACGGTCGGCACCACTGACCGTGCAAACACCACGGTATATATTCACAGGAAGTACCCGCACCAAAATATTCACAGTGAAGTACCCGCACCAATAAAGCGTTTTAATGACGTTTCGGTCGGCGTCGGGCCTTCACGGCCAAAGCGAATAAACAACGTAATCAGCCATGTCAAGCTTCCTTTCACGTGCATCACTTTTACCGTGGCGTCAGTGACACGTGTGATACTTCAATGTGTGGGCGTACGACGTCATATCACGAATTTGCGCGCGGTTAGTAATTCCCTTTGACTATTATGCACAAGAACAATTTAAGGACCGCACAAAGAGCGATGGAACGAAAAATTTTAGGACTAACGTTAAGAGACAGGAAGAGAGTGGTGTGGATCAGAGAACAAACGGGGATAGCCGATATTCTAGTTGACATTAAGCGGAAGAAATGGAGCTGGGCAGGCCATGTAATGCGTAGGATGGATAACCGGTGGACCATTAGAGCTACAGAATGGATACCAAGAGAAGGGAAGCGCAGTCGAGGTCGGCAGTAAACTAGGTGGGGTGATGAAGTTAGGAAATTTGCAGGCGCAAGTTGAAATACGCTAGCGCAAGACAGGGGTAATTGGAGATCGCAGGGAGAGGCCTTCGTCCTGCAGTGGACATAAAGATTATAGGCTGAATATGATGATGATTCTGCGCGGTGTCTTAACTTTGTGTGAAGATCTCGGCTATTGTTAGCTTCAATCATTTTGTTTAAATAACTCGCTATCACATAATAAAAAAATTAAAAATGCTTTTGCTCGTAACACTAGCCATGACAGTGCAAGGACCTGTTTTTGTTAAAAATGTATACTAGTGTTACATCATAAATAAGGGACCTGGTGACCCTGTTACCGTGCCGTGACTTAGAATGACGTAGCTTATTTAACCGAAATGAAATGAAAGACAAATGCGTGATGGCATTTAACTTTAGTTCTAAAGGAGCCCTGATGAAAAATTTCGAATTTGAGATGTTTGTGTTGTTCGGTTCCTCCTAATCAATATGTGCACTGGACCAAATATTGCTGTCAAATGAGGTCGAGAAGATATTTTCATACGAGATGAAAGACCGCACTGGCGGCTCAAAGGGTGACTGTTAAAACGAGGAATCGCAGGGAATTACGTGGTGGCAGTTTCGTGTTGGACGCAGAAGGCAACATGCCGAGCCCACGTGTTTTTGAGTTCCGTTTCAACTGTCGATCACGCGACCGAGCTTTCCGTTCCCTCTGTCAACATAGTACAACTCTCGCAGCAAATTAACGTGTTTTTTTTTACAGCGAAGCTGTTAAGGGCTAGTTCCCCCAGGGTCGTGTCCGCGTGCAGAAAAAAACTATCATCATCAGCACTTCAGCGCCATGTGTATGGCGGTTTCCCGCCAGTTGTGCCTTAGCCCATGTGTCAAAACGGATCACTGATGTGACTGATAGGTCATGACATCAACAACATCACATGCTCGTCAGTTACGTCACGATTAACGATAATAAAGTAACGTGTGGCGCATACCCGCATTGGATATGAGGGTATGACCCAGGGACAAGAAAGAAAGGAGGAAGCAAAGAAATGAAGAGAGAAAGAAAGAGGGAAGGTAAGAAACAAGTCACGTGTGGCTCACACCCGCGTTGGATATGTGGGTATCAGCCGCCGAGAGCAGGAGCGGGAGAGATCTCACAGGATCGTGACGCTGCCGAGCTGTGTGCCGCGGCTATGAACGTTGTGGCTCATACGCTAGTCTATGACGAAGGGGAGGGGGGGGGGGGGAACTGGCGCAGCAAACGCACTACTTGGTCATTGCGCCGGGCGAATACGAGACACCGGTGTCCTTGCTCTTTGACGAACATGCCGAAGACGCTCAATATAATCAATAATGATAATATATAAATTCACTATAGCAATATTCCCTACAGCAGACACACCATAGTCACAGCTTCGCTGGCTTCCATTTTCACAGTAGTGGAAGGGCTCGGATTTTTTTTTACAACTTTGAAGCAGTCTTTTTCGCAGCCTTTTAAGCGGCCTTTTATGGCACGTTTAGTTCTAAGACATTTGCCGCTGCTTGGACGCACCGTCACTGACTGCTCTACATGGCAGTCACTGAAACATATCAGAAAGTTATCATTATCTGTTAAGTAAAGGAAGCGTAGGACGCATTACTTGGAAAATCGAGTGCCGAGGCGATAATTACACCTGCTTGGCAAATGCTGCTCTTTAAGAATGTTTTAAATGTTGCTGCTTTCAGAAGCGCACGCACGCGAGAGCGCTTCTGAAAAAATGTCCCGCATCTTCATTCGCGTTAGCTTAAACTGCGGAAGAGGAAACATGAATGCGTTATTATTAACCACTAACTAATACAAAACACAGCACTGAGTGTTGAAGTTCGCTTATTTTGCGGCTTTTTTCTTCCGTGTCTGGGAAACGCGAAACAGTCGCTCGCGGAACCTGCATCGATTCCTAGCGACTGTTCCGAGAAACCAAAGGCTCTGTCAAACACTACCGGAATACTTGACGCGGTAACCCTTGTACTGAAGCTCCGACCCCGTAGCTTTCCGTCCATCGCTACAGAAAGTTGTCCGCGAAATATAGTGATGGTTGCTGCAGCCGATACCCTAGGTAACAGTCGGTCTTTACCAATCGCAGCTAGCGTAATTATAAAATTTATAAAATTCTCAATATGTTCGAACACATAAGCGGCACTGTCAACAGCATTTCTCGATCGAAACTTTCGTATTTTTGTTTGCAAGATTGCTGAAATGGCCGGTGCTCATCTTGTATCGCACACATATTTCACCTGCGCATTACCTCTGTCTGTGCATGCAGAGGTACTAAACAAGTTTTGGTTGCCCGAGCCAACATTGGAGCAAAAAATAATTTGCGATACCATTCTCTGTGAGCTGTTGCACAACTCACTGCTGCCTAATAAAGGGGAGTGTACTGTTATTCTAGAAGTGGCAACAGGGCATCTGCTACTTATTCACAGCTGACTGAAAGTCTGAACAAATGGTTTTGCTAGGCGCCTGCAACTAGGAATAATGACAGAACACAAGGGCGGCAATGGCGAAGCACTTCGCAAGATAACGGCAAAGGCCATCAGCACGATTCATCTCATCCGACGCATCACCAACAAACACGGGGGTATGCGCGAAGGCAGCGTCATACGACTCTTACAAGCCTTCGTCATTTCTCAAATTAAGTACACGGCAGCGTTTCACAACTGGGCGGTTGCGGAAAGGAACAATCTCAACGCTCTCATACGCAAGGCGTACAAATGTGCGTTGGGACTTGCGCCCGGAGTCAGCACCACCAATCTCTTAGAACTAGGCTTACACAATACACTCGAGGAACTCATGGATGCGCAACAAGTGTCCCAACTCGAGCGCCTATCCAAAAGCCGACCGGGAAGACACGTGTTCTAAAAGCTCGGCATCACATACCATACGCAGCATGCCAACAAAGTGGAAAGTCCAAAAACCATACGCGAGGAACTATACGTTCCCCCACTGCCTCGCAACATGCAACCCCAACACCACACGGGGAGACGTAAAGCCAGAGCACAACACATGAACCAAAGTTACTCCAACGACAAGGAGGCAGTCTTCACCGACGCAGCCCGTTATCGAGACAGGAAGAGTTTCGTGGCGGCAGTTACTAGTCACCGAGGGAGCCACCTCACGAGCGTCACCGTTAACACGGCACATGCCGAAGCGGCAGAGGAAGAGACCATAGCACTGGCCCTCACACAAACCAAAGCTACATACGTGATCTGCGATTCGCAAACGACAATTCCCAATTTTGCAAATGGACGCATCTCCCAAGAGGCTTATCACGTACTCCAGCGACATCCCATACACCAGGGAGAGGCTGACTTCGATAACCGAAGGCACGTGCTGGATCCCGGCACACACTGGACTGAGCACCCCCCCCCCCCCCCCCCCCCCCGAAGCGGCTCATCGCGTTGCTCGAGGCTTCATTCACCGAGCAGCATCGGAGGAAGAGCCCCCGCGGGGTACTGCAGACGTCTGGGCGTGGGAGAATCGTATGACCAGGTTCCACGACATCACGACACACTACCAGTTACAGAGACGCGTTTACCCATTCCCTAAGGCTAGGTTAGACAAGACACAAGCATTACACTACAGACAATCACAAACGAATTCTTACAGAAACCCCAGGCTCACGCACGGCATGTATCCAGACATGTACACTACAAACACATGCGCGTCGTGTGGCGAGGTTGCCACACTTAATCACATGTTAAGGGGGTGTCAGGATTTAACAGACAATTCGGGCAGTGCCGAGCCCTCCGTTTCTTCCGCCGCCAGCCTCCGCTCGCGCTGGAAGACCGCACTGCTCAGCTCGAACCTGACAGCACAACCCTGGGCCGTCCAGCGAGCCGAGGAAGCCGCTTCGAGACAAGGTCTCGGAACCGCGTCCGCGGCGGCTGCCCAGACCCACTAAAGAGACGCCGGACTCAAATCTGATTGATTAGAAAATAAAGTTTACGTTCTCTCTCTGTTTTACGGGTCACCTATTCAGACCACAGAACCTTAAACATCGGCATCATCTTGATGCGTCCTGCGGCACACTATAGGCTCACGTTCCGTCAGAACCACCAACGTCAGCGATCGAGATGCTTGCGACCGTGGACCAAGACGGGAAACGACGATGATTTGCTGTCTACTCTGTCGTGCTGCTCACCCACTTGTTTCTATCTTCATTGTTCTCGCAGGAATAGATTAGGGCTTCAGAACAGACCGGCATTACGGAGCGTCGCGGCGTTGTAGAAGTGGCGCCGTACCGAGAATTACATTTCATGGGTTTTACCGCGCGGGGCTTCAACGATAACCGTTAATTACCACACAAAGGCGGACGCAAGGAATGTGCATCGGCTAGACTTGCATTTGCACATTTCCCTCAGGTGTGGCTTACTACTACCAGAGACCATAGACTGCTTTTTATCCGCAATTCATGCCGAGGGAAACCTGTGAGCCCCCCCCCCCCCCCCCGGCATGGTAGTAGCGAATGCCTTTCCATACCTGCCTTACTCGCAAAGGCATAATCAATGCTATTACTATCATTAACAAATGGTCCTGGCTGCAGAGGTCTGTGGGCCAGGCAAAGAATATGTGATGGGCGTGCGAATATTCGACATTTCGAATTCGACTCGAATAGTCCCTGCTATTCGAGTCGTGTTCGATTCGAGAGTTCACTATTTCAAGTTGTCGGATACGTATTTCTTCCGAACACATAAGGGATGAAACAGTCATTGAAGTCTCGAGGTAGCGATGGATATGAGATCTGCTCCGAATGATTTTGCTTCAGGAGCCCGACGCTTTTTGTTGCGGAAGGGCGCTAGTTCATGAGCATAGGACAGATAACTTCTGCTCACGAATATAAAGTCATTGAATAAAAACGGCTTACTATTAAGCAGGTCATGTGCGAATGCTTTCCGATATATTATTTGCCGAGTCTCGTCATGTTTGCATCACATTAAAGCAACATGCGATGCTCTAGTATCACATTTTTTATTTCACCGAACGCAACACTGTACGTGCATCTTGTTTCATACTGTTCCTTTGTGTCATTACTATCATTTCCATGGTGTCCCAGCTGATTTAAGACAGTTGTTTATCATTTACAAGCTTCTCAGTGGTCTGGATGTCTAATTGTGAACAGTGCTAAATGCAACTGCCAATGCATATAAGCCTGATATCTGTTTTGGTGCCGTAAAATTGATCGCCGCTGTCTCTACTATACATTTTTCTATCCCTTGCCACCAGACAATGTAGTTATCAGATAAGCCTATCAGGCATCTCGCCATTGCAATCCAAACGCCGTATAGCCCGAACAAACCCGTACGAAGACCATCCACAGATCTTTTTTTAATGCGTAATTAAGCATTCTTTGGCGCGTACCCAAGCAATATCTGTCTGTCACGCGAAAAGTGTAAAGCCCTGTATCTGCACAATAATGCGTATTTTGCGAAGTTAAAACATTTCATTGTTATAATATTTTAAATGTTGATTATTGGTAGCTCTATAAGCGATAAGAAACAATTGAAACCAACAATTGAAACCTTATTTCGCCGACTGGACCTTCTCGACGATGTGACGACAACACTACGCTTACGGAACGAGTCCTTGAAGACAAGAAAACGCATCCTTAAGAAAACCTGACTACGCGACGTCAGATCACTCGGACAACGCGGCAATAATTGCAGCTCACGACTGGACCTACCCTAGTACGTTCGTTCTCCTCCAACAGCGTGCGCGAGACGTACTTGTCGGCATGAACTTCCTTAACCAACACGGCGCAATCATCGACCTGAAGTCCAAGTCGATAACGCTATCCGAAGACAATGTGATATCGCCGGAGCGCTCTCTGACTCACCATGCCTTAAGTGTGCTTGAAGTTTGGGTCAGCATCCCGCCTTGCTCTAGTATCATCATTTGCGTTGGCACCAAAACACTGGAAGACGTAGGAGGCGTTGTTGAAGGCGACCAACATCTACTGCTGATTCACGAAATGTGCGTCGCAAGATGAATCGCTCGACTGCATGGACGAAAAGCGAAAGTAATGCTGACAAACTTCAGTCAGGGTATAAACACCTCAGAAAGGGGACGACAATCGCATATATCGAGGAAATTGTGGAAACCAGCAATGTGGTTGTCCTCTGGGATTCTGCGGCATTTACCCCGACGGACATAGTTCCTGAACCAGCCTTCGACATCAACCTGAGTCTCCCGTTGAGTAAGCAGCAACAGCTCAATAGTCTTCTCCGGCGATACAAAGAGAGCTTTTCGATGCCATTATGTATTCGACAAATACCAGTTGCTAAGCATCGCATAGTTACCGAGGAATATGCTCCGCCACTCCATCAGAGCCCGTACCTAGTTTCGACGCGGAAACGAGAAGCCATAAAGCAACAAGTCGATGAAATGCTACGCGACGAAATCATCTAGCCTTCGAAGAGCCCGTGGGTGTCTCTTGTAATTTTGGTGAAGAAAAAGGACTGAACCCTGTATTTCTGCATTGATTATCGTCGGCTGAACAAGATCACGAAGAAGGACGTATACATGCTCCCACAGATAGACGACGCATTAGACCGGCTCTGCAACGCTAAGTATTTCTCATCGATGGCTCTCAAGACTGGCTACTGGCAAATAGAAGCCGACGAGAAAGATAACGAGACGACCGCTTTGATCACCCCGGACGGCCTCTACGGGTTCGACGTCATGCCATTCGAACTGTGCTCGGCACCTACAACATTCCATCGTGTGATGGACACGGTATTAGCAGGATTGAAGCGGCAGACCTGTCTCGTCTACTTCGATGAGGCCGTCATGGGAGGAATGAGAGGAGAAGGGAAGAGTGTGAGGGATGTGAGGGAGGAGAAGAGGGTGTTACGTATCAGGGGCGACAGAAGACTATCGTATTTTGACGTCATTTGCTGCGAAGCAAGCAGATATGCGGCCTTTTTTATTGTAGTAACCATCCGGCGTGAAGTGACGGCCGCAAACGCGTAGTTCCTGGCCCTAATCGGATACCGAGAGTCCGATGCGCTGCAGCCACTCCGTTCATATGCTGCCTTGCAGAGGGACCCGATCGAGCTTGATATATCGCCGATCGCTACGTTTTCAGCCCACGACGCAACAAGGGCGAACCATGGTGCTCGCGAACAGAAAGTTCGAGGCCAGCACTGAATGCGCAGCTCACTTCAACAAGGAGCACTTTGTAATACAAGCAGACGACACTTGCTGTGTGCCGGAAGTGCTTGCGTGTAGTGATAAATTGTCATTGTCTATTCTCTTACTGTTACGTTAATTTATAGAAACAAATTACCCACAATCCCACTATTACGAACAGCATTTGTTCACCTTGAAGTCGGAAAAATTGTCGATGACGCTAGCTGGGTGACCAATCAGATAGCTAGCCCGACTGACATCAGATGGCCGACACACGTCAATTGGAGTGGGGCGGCTGAAAACTCAAGAGACTGGCGTCGCCGCGCTTGGTAGCGATCTACATTTCTGAAAACTTACGATAAATTACACGCTTTACGCGGACCGCTTAAATGTGTCACCTAATGATCAGAAAGACCTACCCTAACGACAGAGTACGTTTGTACAAAATCGGCGAAATGTTTTCACGGTCTCTTTAGGACGCGCAGTGATAATTTTGAGACTTTGTTGCTTCGGCTATATGCCACATACTCAGATCTCGTCCCACTTTGCTATGACACTCGCTTGACATGGTCGCCCGTGAGCATGGAGGCGTGAGGACGACTGTATGACCACAACGTAGTGACGGTAGAATGACGAAGCAGGAATGATATCACTCGGACGACGGAGGCGAACAACAGAGACAGGTAGATGGCAATGATATGTCGATCCTTATATTATGATTTCTGACGACAACGTGACGACGGCGACATAAGGACAATGAGATCACGATGACTGCATGACGATAATGTCGTAAAGGCGACGGTATGACTACAACCGAATAAAGAGGAGATTATGACAACAATATGGCACGAATAAGACGACATAGCGAATGATGGTATGACTACAGATGCACAATAGCGTCTGTGTGACGACGAGGCAATTACGACGATGGGAGTAAAACGTGGCATAATCCCGGTTGAATGACATTTGCAAGATTACGATACAATTACGGACAAAAATTGACATCGATGGAGGGATGAAGGTGGTATGACGACAAGGGCATGACGACAATGATAAGGTCACCTCGCATTGTCCTGAAAGACATTTGTGGTTGACTTTCCCTGTCCTCCACTCTAATCTTCGTCTTGCTCTCCGGCTTTCAATCTTTCCTAATCTACTACTGTTTTCTGCACTACTTCCGATCTTCTAGGCAGCGAGTGTTAACCCTATGTGAGCAGCCAGTCTAGGTTATATCATATTTGGTTATAGTTGTAGCGTTCAGCTGGCGTTTGTAGGACCTGTTTTTACAGGTTTTGCTGCGTCCTCTTGTAGGGCTGCACGGTGGGTGGCTCGCGTTACTGACGAAAAGCCCACGTTCACTTATGGCAAGTTCCTCCCCCCCCCCCCCTATCCTGTAGTTCTCTGTGAAAAAGCGGAAACAACTGTAAGTGCCATCTGGCCGTTTATTTGGTTGAAATGTCTGTCAGATGCTATTGACCCAGGTTATAAAGCTAAGAAATTGGCCAGCTGTGATCTCTTGGAACCCCGCAATAAGAAGCAACACTAAAAGCTGCCTAATCTAGACCCTTTGCGGACATTCCACTAAGTATTACCCACTACAGTGCACTCAACAGCACCCGAGGTGTCATTTCGGAGAGGAAGAGGTCTCAATCAACATTTCGGGTGATGACTTGCTGCAATACGATAGCGCATGAGCGCAGTTGCATGGATTTATTTATTTCGCGTGCTTTATTTAAATGCAGAAATAGATCACCTCGCAGCATATACGTTGCCACAAAAAAATTGCGTGGATCTCAATCCCCTTTACAACATAACAAAACGCACTTTGCACTAACTAGAATAATAACCATTTCGAATATGTGATCTTAGTTAATTGGCTAACTAAGCGTGGTATAAAATACTCGAAGAATCGCCACATGACGATAAACCATATGTCATTGATTTCGTTCGCCTGCGGTTCATCAGCTGCGCTGTAAATAGAAATTGAGCTGGGCAGGCCATGTAATGCGAAGGGCTGATAAGTAGTGGGCCATTAGAGTTACAGAATGGATTCCAAGGGAAGCGAAGCACATTCGAGGACGGCAGAAAGTTAGGTGGGGGATGACATGAGGTAATTTGCAAGCTTCACTTCGAATTCAGCTATCGCAAGACTATCGCGTTCCAATCATAAAGGCTGAGCTTTGTTTCTGCCAAGTTTTTTTTTATTCAAGTTACGGGAAACACCTTGTATATATTGGTAAAAGTTAAGCAGTCGCATGTTATATCTTCCACAAAGAGTATTTTGTTTCAGAAGCGAAATGATTTCAGCTGAGCATGGCGTATTGCAGTCCGGCCGTGATAATGGCAAGACATTTCAACTCATGCCTGTTATCATAACAAGGTACGCGTAAAAACCATGAGTTCAAAAAATAATCCTGGAAAATCACCATGTCTACAATATATAACAATGTATTTTCACAAAATCAAGAAAAAATAACATCACCCGCTAATAAAGGCCAAGCTGCGTACGAGTTCATGGACGACTGTACAGGAAAAAATAACGACGCAAGTTCAAGTCGATAGAAGCGACGGTGGGGCTTAGCGCGGAACGGAGCAGCGCGTGCACGGCGACGACGGCGGGTTTGTCGTCGCCACGCGCGAAGCAGAGTACGCACAAGCTGTGGCTGCGCTCAACGCGAGCCACATCGGCCTTTCACCAAGCTCCACCGCGGGAAAGGTGGCTACGACTGCGCAGTGGTCCTGCGACGGTCAGGCGGGGGGTGGAGGCCTCGACAACCCAGGTCTGGTTGGAGGCTTCGCCTGGGGTCCCAACCCGCTGCACCAGCTGCGAGCTCGCTACGTCTCTTGTGAACCATCGGCTTGGACAAGAGAGCTAGAGCGAGAATCGACGCCGTGGCTACCCCATCCGATCCGTGACGGGAATGATAATTGCTGCCTATTCTGTGGTGCTCTCCGCTGAAATATAATGATTTCACAATTAATCAGAATCGCTGTGTCATCCTTCCTAAAGATTTTTTGAGTGTGTATTTGTTCTCCGCTTTATTACTTTTCAGTCCAATTATGAGTTTCAATACTTAGTACGTAATTTGCAGGAATATAACAGGAAATCAAATAACCTTTTTAATCATTTTTTTGTTACAGGCTAAACAAAGTGCTTGTATAATGGTATAATGTGCATTTCACTCCTACGTACGTATTACCAAAACTGTCATTACGCTGCAATTGTTCTCGACAGCATATGTCAGCCCGTTATTATTTTAGAGGTTTTATTGCCGAAGGCAACCTGACAATAGCAAAAGCCACTTGCAAACAAAAAGCCGCTGCTTGCTCGGCTGGTTCTTAAAAGCACCACAGGCAGTGCGATAAGGCCACTACAAAAACAACACACCAGCACGGTACAGGTGCAGCGTCCCATGTCTTCTTTTTGCCTTTGTGTTTTTGCAGTGCCCTAAATGCATGTAGGTAAAGCCTCAACTTGCCCACGAACCAGTTCCAGGAGCCCCCATAAGCAGTGCACACACATCATGCGGGGTTACCACAAAATGAAAAGAAATACTCAAATAGCCCTAATATTGCCTAGCAATGATTCCCGCAAACTTTAGTGCAAGGGGACAGCGAGATGAGTGAAAACTCTCGACAGAGCACTGCATTTGCAGGCTGCCTTTCCAACTTTCTCTGTCAGGAACGCTTTCGTTTCGGTAACAGAATTTGTACGAATATTTACCTTTCAGTCGTCCCGTTGACGTGGCCGACACCAGCAGTAAAGAAGCCCAGATGCCCGCCGTGTTTCGTGCATCCACGAGCACATCGAGGGCGAGAGAAGCCGTGCGCGGGCACTGTTGCTGATCTCTGAGCGTGGCCGCACCTGTCGCGCATCGGAGCCGCGTCCTGAGATCCGTGGCCAGTCGTCTTCCATTCCGGGTGCAGAGCCCTGCCATCAGACTGACGCCGTTGCATCATGATTGACACGAGCTGTCGCAACAGTACCGCATGGCGCTGACAGTAGCTCAGCCGTAAAGTTGGACTTCCCGGTCAGCTTGTCCGAAAACGTCGCCGGATTTTCAAATGAAGCCCTGCCCAACGAAGAAACCTAGTTGCTGCTCACAAATGGCGGAGGGCGCGCATGCACGAGACAGCTCCATGGTGAATTTTTCGTTTGCTTCTACTCAGGCGCATCGATCACATCCTAGGAAATGCGATGATGATAATGACCGTGAAGTAATTTGCATGTACCCATACAGGAGAATTAGTCAACATATATATGTTGCTAAGGTGCCTCTTCTCCAGAGGATCCGTGCCTGAGCAGACGTAAAATGTGTCTGGTGTTAGTGTGAATTGAACCCTCTGGTTTATTAGAATAAAATCGAGTAAACGCGATGCTAAAGTAAATATTACTTCAAATTACTAGCTGACGGCTTTTTCAGCGGATACTTGTGGCCAAAAAAGCGGAGTACTCCTATCAATGCTAACCTTTGCTTGTTCATTTCTGGCTTGGGGTATTGTCATTTAATCTGCAACATATAACGAATCATAGCCACGAAACAAAGATGATTGGTCGAGAATACTGCAGATAATGCTAAAAGGGGACAGAAACAGCATTTCAATACCAACTTTCTGGAAATGCCCTTAGAGTGCCGTCTATGCTTAGATGTGTCGTTTTCTTTTATACGTATTGCGAAAAATGAATGGGACGCCATCTATAAATTTCTTTATTGAGCAATCGATATTATTTATATTTTTTTTCGTTTTATGTGATTTTTGTAGACGTGATGTTTTGTCACTTATATAATGTATATTTTACGTTTTCGATACCGCAGCCAATCCCGTTCATAGGGCTTACTCATAAAGGGACATTCACAGGAACATCAAGCACGTGAGCCTTTGAGAAGCGACATGAATACCGCCCGGCCTGCCGAGGGGTCTGCGAGAAAGGAGAAGACCAGCTCGGATGCATCCGCATCCGGGACCTCACAAGAGATGCAGGCGCCCATGCAGACGGCCACAAGAGTTCCGGGCGGTCAAGAGCAACATGGCCCGACGGCCGCGAGGTGTCTCCACGCAGCAGGTGCTTCATCACGAGCGGACTGGTGCTCAGGGACATTGCAAAGGTTCCACGAAAGGTCGTCGACGCACTCGAGCATGACGCCATCATGACCGAAACGCCGGATCCAGAGCAAGACGGCGCCTTGCCATGAGGACAAAAATCGTAGACTCTCGCCAGTCGTCTGCGTGCTTCTGAACAAGAAAGAGGATCGAAGTTCTCGAATAAAGATATGCTTGCAGCTACTAGTAGGCCTTTTTGGAATAGGAATGTTTGTTGCTTAAGCACCGCAGCATGGCCTCAGCGGCTTTGGGGTTCGGTTTCTTACCACGAAGTCACGGCTTCTATTTTTACCGGCGACGACCATGTTTAGATGGGGACAGAGTTAAAAGAATTGAGTACATATACTTTGGTGTGGATTAAGGGACCCTTGCTGGCCAATATTAAATTGTAGTCCTTAAAACATTATGCATACTCACAAGGAGGCTTGACCACACACATATCTATAAGACGCGTCGTTCTTGCTTGCTTGCTTCCTTCCTATACATACCATGGCGCATACCCACTACGGGGGATTGGTCAAGAAGCCAACGGTTAAATGGGTGGGGCGGACGGAAAAAGTATTGCGAGGTAACAGTTGAAATTATCCAATGCAAAAACTGATGTTAGAGACATTTTTTCATCGATGTATTCGGAATCTTGTAAATTCATAATTATTAAATCGGTAAATTAACGTAAATTGGCATATTGTACAAAAAGAAATAATAAATCACTAAATTAACTAGGGATTCTCCTTGTGTCACCGAGCTACTCGCATACGGCCCTGCATCCGCACCTGTGGCTAAACCCAATGTAGATTCCCAAAAGGGGATAATGTTTTCAGTGGTTATAGCAATGCCTAATTTTCGGATTCAAATTTGGAATTATTTCTTTCTCTGGATTGCGAATTGGTTGCAGGCTAATAAAATATTAATAATGGTTCAGGTTGTTTGCAGAAATTACCTAGAGGGGACAGCGTCTGACCAGACCTGTCTAGATGAAAATCTAGGGGTGGAATACGGCATCGTAATTTTGTGAGGGAGATTTGCAATTTACGCGTGGGACACCTTCTTCTTCTTCTCCTTTCTTGAGTTTTGCGTGCCAAAACCACTTCTGATTATGAGGCATGCCGTAGTGGAGGGCTCCATTGATGGTCCCAAGGGAAAGTGAATGGTTTAAGTCTGTTATTCGGAATGTCTGTTCTGCACCGTATATTAAAAGAGATAGTTTTCTAAATCCAGCCGCACTGATGTAAACAGAAGTCGGCAGAACATACATGATTGCTCCATGTAGGGATGTTCGTGCAAGAGTGTCGGCCATTTACTTAAAAAAATGTCGCTGTTTCACCCGAAAGGCGAAGCATCAATTGCGATAGCAAATTAGTAGAGAGCTATACGGAGTAAGGATAGTACATTTATCAGCTATAAAAACTTGGACATGCAGCATCACTAGCAACGCGCAGAACTGTTGTCGACGTCGTCAGCGTTTTTCCCGCGTTCGCACCGAACGCGCGCGGCGTTGGTAACTGTTGCCCGTGCCTCTAGGGGCGTCTCGGACATTTTCGGCGAGATCAGAACGGGACACTGGTCGAGCAGCGATGAAGTCTTTACCACGTTCTCGGCTCGCAACGTTTATATATAAATAGGCATTTGGTGCCGCAGCTAAATGTCGCCTCCCCCCCCCCCCCCCCCCCACAGCCATTCGCGCGACGGAAGAAGTCTCGTTTGCTCTCTATATATGGTGAATGTAAAGGAGGAAAGAGCCGCTTAATTCTGCAGCCCTTCAGGGAGCACGGCACCGAAAGGGCGTTTGCTCTCCGCCGGGCGTTAACTCCCACTAACAGCGCGCGTCCCTCGCGCCCTTTCACTCGCACATACACCATACGGCGCGCGGCGACGATTCTATCGCCGTTGACGTCATACGGAACCTCACGGCGTCAGCGACGGCGACAGCGACGCCGACGGCATAAATCCGCTCTGGAGTGCCCATGTAATTACTATCGCAATAAAACAAACCACCGTGACCTGGTTCATGTCGCCTTGGCCGCCTACCCATGTTCTTTACCAACTAAATATAATGTACGTACCTGAAGCAAGGAACCAAGCGAGGAGATAACAATTGTTTAACATGCATTTAGGGCCAAATACTATATCTGAATATAAGTAGAAACAAGTAAAACATCTGACATGACCCTCACAAAAAAGTTGTCGCAGTTTCACCTGAAAGGCGAAGCATCAATTGCGATAGCAAATTTGAAGAGAGCTATACGGAGTAATGATAGCAGCTTTATCAGCTGTATAAACTTGGACATGCAGCAGCACCGGCAACACGCAGAACTGTTGTCGACGCCGCCGGTGTTTTGCCCGCGTTCGCTCAAAATGCGTGCGGCATTGGTGACTGTTGCGGAGCCTCTGATATAAATAGGCACTTGGTGCCGCAGCTAAACGTCGCCTCCCTTCCCTGCCCCTCCCCCCCTCCTCCCCCACAGCCTTTCGCGCGTCGCAAGAAGGTACGTTTACTCTACATATGTGGTGATTATAGAGGAGGAAAGAGACGCCTACTTCTGCAGCCCTTAAGGGAGCACAGCGCAGAACGCGCGTTTGTTCTGCGCCGTGCGTTCACTCCCCGTGAAAGCGCGCGTCCCTCGCCCCCTTTCACTCGCACGTACACCGTTCGGCGGCGCGCGGCGAGGCGCCTAGCTCTTCTCCCGTGCAGTCGTGCCTGCACTTCGCCCCGGCGTGTGCTGCACGAGCCGCGTGGCTCACCATCGTCGGCGACGTCACCTGCAGCCGCGCACGATTTGCGCGTCCCAACGCGCAACCTCGTCTGTTCCCTGCGGGCTTGCATCGTGCGACGAGTGGATTTGCTTCAGTGTTGTGCTCCGTGAGTGGCGTGCCCAACCCGACATCTGTGCCGCGTCCCCGGCTGTGCCGCCTCTTGCGCGCATCGCGTGGTCGGTGCTGTGCGCGCGACGTCCGTGTAGTGTGTTTGCCCCCTGTGACGCGCGGTTCGCGTGTTGACTGCGGAGCCGAGCGGCATGGAGGGCTTCCGCAGGCCAGGAGAGCGCCCGCCGCGCGCGGGCCATCGTCGAAGTGCGAGCGCGTCTCTCGCGACCCTTGTGCCCGTGACGCTACAAGCGCTACAAGCGTCGCGTGAGCGAGGCGAACTAGAGGTGCGCGCCGCCGAGATCGTGGACGCGTGGATAAAGAAACAGGCCACCACCACCCAAGCAGCTGCCGCCGCGGCCGCGCCCGCCGTCACCGAGACACACGTGGCGCCGGTTGTACCTTCCCCGCAGGCGAGCCTTCCCCCCTCGGAGCAGGACGCCGCCATTGCTGCCATGGCGAGCACCCCGCTGCCCCCATCCGACGACGAGGAGGCCATGGACTCCTCCTCGCGCAAACGCACGCGCGAAGCAGAGAGCGAGGAGGAGGAGCAAACCGGTCGCCGCAAGCTGCCGCCGCCGACCGCCCCACTTTGCCCGGAGAGCAGGGTAAAGCCCCTTGATGTTAGAAAGTAGCGACACGCTTTGATCTACGCCGCAACACCCTCGCCGGCGCGGTCAACCTCCTCTTTTTCTCCCCCTCTTTCGCGGAGGCAGCGCATCCGCCACGCTGAATGGCTGCGGCGCTCGAGACTACCCCGTCAGGTGACCCTGACGTCCCGAAAACGGCGCGAAACTTGCTTTCGCGCGCCTTTAGTTTCTCCCGCTCGCCATGAGCAGTCCAAGTGGTGGTCGCCCTGCCGCTCCGAACGTGTGTTTTCCAAGTTTTTCCATCCTTTCGTAGGAATCAGATTCGTTCTCCGTGAAAATGCCTTGCTGCTGCGCCTTTCAATGCAGCAGCAGGCCAGAGAAAGGGCAAGCCTTATTTTATATCCCCCGAGGTGAACGGAATGTCGTGCGTCGGAAGCAGTGGCTCCATAAAATCGGGAGAAGGAATTTCGCCCCTTCTAAGCACGCCGTTCTTTGCGAGGTGAATGTTGCAGCTTTCCTCATATTTGTGGATGAAGTTGCATGGAGATTTTAATGCTCTTCGCACAGCCGGGCTCTTCGTTCAGTTTAATACAGAGCACCGATAACTGTGCATATAGTTTTTTTAAAGTGAGTCGGCTGAAATTTTCGTTGACTCTTCGAGCCGTGACAAAGCTTTTTGTGATTTCGCGCGTGCGTTAGTTTTCAAATATATGTAATTTATGAGTTAATGCCTGTAACTCATATTTTGTAGCTGTGTGCGTGTGTGTGTGCGTGCTTGTGTGCGTGTATGTGTGTGCATGTATGTGTGTGCATGTATGTGTGTGCGCGTGTGTGTGTGTGCGTGTGATCCTTGCGCCTGATACTTGTGAAGCCAAGGAACTATTTTACTCTTAGTGCGTGCTTATTGTATCGTTGCAAAGTTTCAATAATGCGAGCATTTTTTTTCTTTATGTCCTTTATGTTGCGAAGGCATGAGCCGCAATATATAGGTAGATAACTGGTATTATGTATTATTCGCGCATGCTCATTAAGTACAAGCCACGCGCTTCTGATAATCTCCCTCAATTCGGATAAACTTGACATCTTGAAGTCTGTAAGTTAATTATCAAGTGCCAGTCTTAGCAGTTTCTGTGTAAGCAATCACCCTTTTTTTTTTTTTGAGAGAGAGACTTAGGTTACTCCCAGAGCTGATGGAATGTAATTTCTCGTCGTTTCGTAGTGACGGAATACAGGCGCGTGTGTAAAGTTCTATGTTGGCTGTTTCGCAAACACAGCACGTATTTCGCACAGTGGCATTGGTACAAAGGCTTTTGGCCCACTCATTTTGGCAAATTCACTTTAAGTAAACTATCACATTTCTTCTTGGTTACCTTCTCTGAGCCTTTTAAGAGCGAAGATAGTGAACCAAATTCTCGTTTATACTCTACGCTGCTTATATTGTATGCACCCAATACACCTCCGCGTTACGGACAACCCAAGTGGCGACGTAGAGGTAAACAGCTCAGCCACTGCTTGGTACTCATTTTTTCGGAGCGCTCCCGCTTGTATTTATCCAAGCGTCCTAAAAAAATGGCACGACGTTCTATCGGAAACGTACTTTCGTCAGGACAGTTTCACAAGGGATAAATTCCCATACAACGCTTCAAAGGGCCGAATAAACAAGCGCGCGCATTGATTCTAATGCGGCTGCAGCGAGCCACTGGAGGGTTCAGCGCCGCGCCGGCCCGGTGAGGGGGAGAAATCCGAGGAGAATTGAGGAGGAAAGCGCGCGCGTGGGGGAGAGTGTCGCTACTTTCTAACATCAAGGGGCTTTAGAGCAGGGACGACGGCGACGCCATCTCCCGGCGCCCGGGGGACTCAGCCGCCTCCTCGTCACCGCCCGCGGCACGAGATGGCGCCCCCGCCGATCCGCCGGCTGCGCCGGCTCTCCTGCTCCCCTCGAGCACCAGCGCCGCCCCTCAGACGCCCGGCGAGTCGTCCGCTGCCTCCTTCGCGCTCTCCCCGAGGGAGGGCGCGCGCATCAACACGGTCGTAAAGCCCCTTGATGTTAGAAAGTAGCGACACGCTTTGATCTACGCCGCCACACCCTCGCCGGCGCGGTCAACCTCCTCCTTTTCTCCCCCTCTTTCGCGGAGGCAGCGCATCCGCCACGCTGAATGGCTGCGGCGCGCGCGACTACCCGGTCAGGTGACCCTGACGTCACGAAAACTGCGCGGAACTTGCTTTCGCGCGCCTTTGGTTTCTCCCGCTCGCCATGAGCAGTCCAAGTAGTGGTCGCCCTGCCGCTCCGAATGTGTGTTTCCCAAGTTTTTCCATCCTTTCGTAGGAATCTGAGCTTCGTTTTCAGTAAAAATGCCTTGCTGCTGCGCGTTTCACTGCAGCAGCAGGTCAGAGAAAGGGCAAGCCTTATTTTATATCCCCCGAGGTGAACGGAATGTCGTGCGTCGGAAGCAGTGGCTCCATAACATCTGGAGAAGGGATTTCGCCCCTTCTAAGCACGCTGTTCTTTGCGAGGCGAATGTTGCAGCTTTCCTCATATTTGCGGATGAAGTTGCATGAAGATTTTAATGCTCTTCGCATAGCCGGACTCTTCGTTCAGTTCAATACAGAGCACCGATAACTGTGCATATAGTTTTTTTCTTAAAGTGAGGCGGCTCAAATTTTTGTTGACTCTTCTACCCGTGACAAAGCTTTTTGTGTTTTCGCGCGTGCGTTAGTTTTCAAATGTATGTAATGTGTGAGTTAATGCCTGTAACTCATATTTTGTAGTTGTGTGCGTGTGTGTGTGCGTGTTTGTGTATGTGCGTGCGTGTGTGCGTGTATGTGTGTGTGCGCGCGCGTGCGTGTGTGTGTGTGCGTGTGATCCTTGCGCCTGATACTTGTGAAGCCAAGGAACTATTTTACTCTTATTGCGTACTTATTGTATCTTTGCAAAGTTTCAATACTGCGAGCATTTCTTTTTCTTTACGTACTTTATGTTGCGAAGGCATGAACCGCAATATATATGTAGATAAGTGGTATTATGTATTATTCGCGCATGCTCATTAAGTACAAGCCACGCGCTTCTGATAATCTCCCTCAATTCTGATTAACTTGCCATCTTGAAGTCTGTAAGTTAATTATCAAGTGCCAGTCTTAGCAGTTTCCGTGTAAGCAATCAGCCTTTTGTTGTTTTTTTTTTTTTGAGAGAGAGACTTAGGTTACTCCCAGAGGTGATTGAATGTAATTTCTCGTCGTTTCATAGTGACGGAATACAGGCGCGTGTGTAAAGTTCTATGTTGGCTGTTTCGCAAACACAGCACGTATTTTGCACAGTGGCATTGGTACAAAGGCTTTTGGCCCACTCATTTTGGCGAATTCACTTTAAGTAAACTATCACATTTCTTCTTGGTTACCTTCTCTGAGCATTTTAAGAGCGAATATTGTGAACCAAATTCTAGTTTATACTTTACGCTGCTTATATTGTATGCACCCAATACACCTCCGCGTTACGGACTATCCAAGTGGCGACGTAGAGGTAAACAGCTCAGCCACTGCTTGGTACTCATTTTTTCGGAGCGCTTCCGCTTCTATTTATCGAAGCGTCCTCAAAAAAAATGTCACGACGTTCTATCGGAAACGTACTTTCGTCATGACAGTTTCACAAGGGATAAATTCCCATACAACGCTTGAAAGGGCCGAATAAACAAGCGCGCGCATTGATTCTAATGCGGCTGCAGCGAGCCACTGGAGGGTTCAGGGCCGCGCCGGCCCGGTGAGGGGGAGAAATCCGAGGAGAATTGAGGAGGAAAGCGCGCGCGGGGGGGAGAGTGTCGCTACTTTCTAACATCAAGGGGCTTTACACGGTCGCTCCTCCGGCTGCCGGTGAGGCTGGCGCGAGCCCTGCTGCGTCGTCTGCTACGGCGGATGCTCGTGACGCGCCCGAGTCTGTGCCGTTGGGGCTCGCGCACGATCCCCAAGCAGACACAGCCCCAGCCGGTCCGACGCAGCACGGCCTCGCCCACCCAGCGGCGAGGTTCCTGAAGGATCCCCCCCACCCCACTCTACCGAGGCAGGAGGGGAAAAACAAGAAGAAGCAGAAGAAGGCGGGGAAAAGCTCTGCACCCAAACAGGCTTCCCCCCCCCTGCTGCCCCTCCGGCCCCGAGGCCCACTCTGGCGGGCTCCGGCACAACCACAGCAAAGGCTGCTGCACAGGAGGCCCCATCCACCCATGCACCACCAGCTGAGGGCTTCCAGCTGGTGCTGTCCAAGGCCGATCGCCGCCGCGCAAGGGCACCAGTGAGTGCTGCCATCCCGGTGGACCCCGCGGTCATTGGCACGGCCCTCTTCCGCCCATCTGTGGTGGGTGGCACTTTCAGAGGAGCACCACGCCTCTCTCTTGCGGCGGTGCTCTCAACGCGGCCAGGTGTTGCCGCTGTGAGAGTCAATTACAGGCGCAACATCGTGGCCGCCGACGCCACCACCCAGAGGTGCTTGGAGGAGCTGCTGGCCACCACGGAGCTCCGGGGAATACCGGTGACTGCCCGGCAGCCTGCCGAGCGAGGCAGGAGCACTGGTTTTGTCCACGGCGCCGACGGCATCCCCGCAGACGCGGACCTGCTGGGGGCCATCGAGTCGGGAGTCCCAGTGCTGGCTGCTACCAGGGAGGCCGACACCATCACCATCCGGTTCGCGGGGCCAGTCCCCCCTGAGCATGTGAGCCTCTACAAACTCCGGTTCAGGGTGCGGCCGTCCAGACCGCGTCCACTGCAGTGCCAGCAGTGTGGCCGCTTTGGGCACGTGGCTGCATCCTGCGACTCGCCATGCAGCTGCCGTCATTGTGGGAGGTCTCACGAGCAGGGTGACAGCTGCCCCAACGCGGCCCACTGCCGCAACTGCGGTGGCCACCACCCCGCAAATACTCCTGCCTGCCCCAGGTGGCAGGAGGAACGCAGGGTGGCCACCATCTTGGCAACTGCCCCTGCTCCCCTCTCCCGCCGGGCAGTCCGCGCTCGTGTCCGGGAGGAGAACCTGCAGGCCAAGGCCACCTCAACGCATTGTGCAGGGCCTGTCTTATGCACAGGCACTGGCCGGCCTCCCACAGGCGCCCCAGCAGAAGGCAGCCCCCCCCCGGACGGCCCCCCACACCGGCCCCACGGAAGCAGCGACGCCAGCCGCCTGCCACCCCTGGGAGCGAGCCCACCACAGCCCCAGCATCACTGGCAATGCCTGGCCCGGACCCTCGGGACCAGATCATTGCCAGCCTGCAGCTCGCCCTGAAGGCCATCGGGGAGATGCTGCCTGCCGAGAGCCCCCTCCGAGCCATCTGCCTGCAGGCAGTGGCAGTCCCGACCACAGTCAACCAGCATGGCTGATCCCTCACCAGCCACAGCTGGGAAATGCCGTCGCTGCCCGAGTGTTCTCCAATGGAACACCAACTCACTGCGGCGGCGGCATGCAGAGCTGTGCGCGCACCTCCTGCGGTGTGATTTCGACGTCCTCGCACTGCAGGAGGTGTACACTGTGGCCGAGGACCTGCGGCTGCCGGGATACACGGGCTACTCTGGCGCCACCACCTGCTCGACGCAGAGCTGCACGGACGCTCCCTGCCTGGAGGGTGCCCACAAGAAGGGGAAGCCGAGGACTGCCATCTACGTCCGCAGCAGCCTGGCCCACTCGGTGACCCCAGTCTCTGACGTCGTGGGCGGCGCCATGGAGTGCTGTGCTGTCACGGTACGCCTTGACAGACAGGACACGACCGTGGCGAGCGTCTACGTTCGTCCTGGACAACAGTGGGACTCCTCCAGCCTGGTGCGGCTTGCAGCACGCCTCGGCGGACATGCAGTCCTGTGCGGTGACTTCAACGCCCACCACACCGACTGGGGCAGCCGCAGGTGCACCCGCCGAGGCAGGGACCTCTGCAACGCCATCAGCCGAGCAGGCCTGGTGGTACTCAACAAAGGAGGACCCACGTACGTCCGCCGTGGGGTGAGCACAGCCATCGACCTCTCCCTTACCACCGAGCAGCGCTCCTATGACTGGGCTACAACTCCCGACACTTGGGGATCTGATCACTTCCCCATCTTGATCACCCCCGGGTGTGGGAGAAGGCCGAGGTCACGAACATACCACGTCACAGACTGGTCCCTGTTCAGGAAGCGCTGCAGTGAGTTGGAAGATGGCTGTGACCTCCTGAGTGCCATCATGGAGTGCGCCCAGGCAGCCACAGTCCAGTGCTCTGCTCTGCCCGATACTCCTGCCCCGGATCTGCTCCTGCTCAACCTCCGTGCGTCCAGGCGACGCGTGGAGCGCCGAGCAATCCGGACGGGAATGCAGAGCACTGGACCGAATACAGGAGAGCGGATGCCCGCTGCAGACGACAGGCCAGGCGCAGAAGGAGCCAGAGCTGGGGCAGCCTCTGCGCCACCATCGAGAACCGCTCCAAGGGCCCCCTGGCCTGGCGCCTCCTAAAGTCCCTGACCGGCAGGAAGGTCAACCGCCACCCCGTCCTCGCGGTGGCTATCTCGCTGGGCATCAGCGAGGCGGCCCTGGCGGAGTTGCTAGCAGACCACTTCGCCCCCCGGCTCCCCTCGCTGGGGCCATCCTGCCGGTCGGACTTCCCCCTGCCAACCCGCCTACCTGCCTGCTGGAGCTGCATCCGGAGTGGGCAACCAGCCAGATCGCGGCCATCTGCCAGGACCCACTGACTCTCCACGAGCTGCCGAGGGCCCTGAGGAGGGGCAAGCGTCGCAGTGCACCGGGAGCAGACGGAGTGACACTCCAGATGCTCCGCAACCTGGCCACCAGTGAGCAACGACGCCTGCTCGACTGCTACAACAACATCTGGTGGTCAGGACAGGTGCCGGAGGCCTGGCGCACAGCCATCGTGGCCCCCATTCTGAAGAGCAATAAGCCGGCTAACGAGCTGTCCTCATACCGACCGGTCTCTCTCACCTCCGCTGCCTGCAAGGTGATGGAGGCCATTGCTCTGGCACGGCTCGAATGGGTGGCCCGCGCCTGCGGGTTCCTCGCGGACCAGCAGACAGGCTTCCGGCGCCGAAGGTGCACTGCGGACTCCATCGCAGACGTCGTCTCCACCCTGGAGGACGCCAGGGCCAGCGGAGACCTCGCCATGCTCCTCATCGACGTCAAGGGGGCGTTCGATGGCTTCCCACATGCGGTCGTCCAGCAGGCTCTGGACCTCCTGGGCATTGGCGACAACCTTCGGCGGTTCCTGTCATCGTTCCTGAACGACCGCACCCTCAGGGTCCGCGTGGGCCATGCAAGGAGCACTCCCCGTCCGGTCGCAGCAGGCGTACCACAAGGGTCAGTGGTGAGCCCGTTTCTCTTCAACCTCGCCCTGGCCCGGTTGCCTGCTGCACTGCCGACCGACCCTCACTACAAGGTGGAGTGCTCCATCTACGCGGATGACATCGCCCTGTGGGTGCGGGGACCGCCGCAGTCAAGCCGCCACGTGTGCCTGGCCCTCCAGAGAGCCCTGGACACCACGGCCGCCTACCTGGGAAGCATCGGACTCTCGGTTTCGACGGGGAAGACGGTGGCCCTCCTCGTCCACCCGAGAGCAGCGGCACGGCGCTCAGCTCCCCGGCTGCAGCTGGAAGGCGTGCGCATCCCATGGAGTACGACTGTGTCGTACCTTGGGCTGCGCATCGACCACCGGCTAACCTGGCTACCGGCAGTCGGGGCCATGCAGACCCAGACCATCAGGGTCCGCAAGGCCGTGTCGCAGCTCCTTGCCCATGGAGAGGGCTGCTCGGTGAAGTGGGCCCTGCGGCTCTACGAGGCGGCGGCCACATCACGCCTGCGGTACGCCCTCCCGCTGGTGGCGCTGCCGCCACGCCGCCTCGAAAAGTTGGAGCTGCAGCACCGGGCGGCCATCCGACTCTGCCTGGGCGTCCCCCGGAGCTCCCAGATTGCCGCTACCCTTGCGGAGGCTGGAGCATGGCCCCTGTCGCTCCTCTTCCTGCAGCAGGGGCTGAGGCACGTCGACCGCCTCCACCATGCTCCTGATGGCAGAGGCCTGCTGCGTCGCCTCCAGTCCCGGCCTTCCTCAAGGATGGGTCAGCTGTGCCGCCTCTACGAGGAGGTGGTTGGCAACCCACCGCCGAATGCGGTACAGCTGCCCCCACCGCAGAGGCCTCCTGTCCCCATCGCCACGGAGCTGCCCGGGATTTCGAAGAGGCGCTCGCCCGCTTGCGCCCTGCAGCAGACGGCCGCCTGCCTCCTGGACGAGACCCTCGGAGACCACCTGCTGGTGTACGTCGACGGTTCGGTGGTACCGGACACCGGCTCTGCCACGGCGGCCTGCACGGCACCAGCCCTGCAGAAGAGCAGGCAGTGTCGACTGCCCAGACACGCCAGCTCGACTGCAGCGGAGGTGGCAGGCCTCCACCTGGCCGTCGACCTACTCTCCGAGGAGCTTCCTGGGGTACCAGCGGCCATCCTCTGCGACTCCAAGGCAGCCCTCCTCGGCCTGCAGAGGCCAGAAAGCGCCAGCCTTGGAATCGCACTGCTGTCTACCCGGCTGACAGCGCTGCAGGACGCAGGCCACCCGGTGTCCCTGCACTGGATCCCCGCCCACGTAGGGATCCCGGGCAACGAGGCAGCCGACACCCTGGCGAAGGACGCCCACCACACCACTGTGCTCCTCAGTCGGGCCGTGACGGAGGGCGACTTCACAGGACTGAGGCTGCGGCGACACCTGGCGACCCACCACCCAGACAAACGGGTGGCACTGGGATGCCCCCCACGACCACTACCCCAGCGAGGCCTGGCTCGCAGGGAGACCTCGCTCCTTCTCCGGCTCCGCATCGGCTGCAGCTGGACGGCAGCACGCAGCTACCGACTGGTACGAGCGACGTCCCCGGCCTGCAGCTCCTGCGAGGAGACGGAGACGATCGAACATCTCCTGCTGGCCTGCCCGGCGTACCTCCAGCAGCGGGGCCCACTCCTGCGGGAGTTCCGCCGCCTGGGCCTCCCCTCTGGCAAGGAGGAAGATCTCCTCTTCCCCGGCCGACACCACCTTTCTGCACTTCGAGGCGTCGTGGAGTTCCTTGACTCGTCAGGGCTCTCCGCACGCCTCTAAGGACATTTCTACAAGCGGGAAGGCCTCACGGCCTCCCACCCCACCCAGGGCCTGACCGGCCTGGCACAACACCCCTGCAGACTCTGCGGCACACCAAGGCCTTCCATCCCGGCCTGATACGTGCCGCATATGCCTGCCGGTTTTGCTTCGCCCAGCCATGGCGACTCCACTCTATCCCTTCTTTCGCTCCCACTTACCCCTCCCCGTTGGCGCTGAGCCGTGCTCCCTCAAGGGCTGCAGAAGATAGCGCCAACCTTTCCCTTTCCCTCAAGAACCACTTATCATCTTATCGCGCGGCGACGATTTCATCTCCATTGACGTCATACGGAACCTCACGGCGACGGCGACGGCGACGCCGACGGCAGAAATCTGCTTTTGAGTGTCCATATAATTGCTATCGCAATAAAAACACTTCAACATTGGAGATGATTCCATTCGCTGGCGTATCCTATCCAGGATTCCGGAGAGCAAATTACACTAAGAAGAGACTCCACGCCGGTACGATCGCAGGAAAGCTTGTTTTTACTGAGAACAGCCGTGAGCTAGAATTGGCGGCCAATCCCGTTCTTGAAGACAATTAAGCTAGTTCGTGTTGTTTACAAGTTTGGCACATAATTGAGTGAGGAAAAAGATAAAACGAGAAGAAGGTATATAGTGGACAGAGCGCTACTACAATAGAAAAATATATTGCTCAGTATTGTGTGTCCTTGTCACAGGCATCCCGCCCAACCACAACGAGCGTGCCCATCTCGTCGCGAGGCAACTTACCCGCCGCGACGCGATCACCCAGAGGGCAGCCGCCGTTGTTGTGCGGGACCCCACCGGAGGAATTATCAACACAACCCAAATCGCGGCGGTCGGTGCTGGGGGCTACGGGGACGCCGACTGTGATATCGAGGAGTTTCCGGCCTCGTACCGAGAGGTTCTTGCACACTATAGGCAAGAACGTATGACATATCCACAACCCCACGGGCGGCTGGACAGGTCCCAGGCAGTCGACCTGAGGTGGTTGCAGACGGGCACTTTCACCAACCCCTATCACCTGCACCGCCTGTGGCCCGCGCTGCACCCATCGCCCGGCTGCCCGTGGTGCGAGCACGAACGGGCTGATATGGCCCATATACTTTGGGAATGTCAACGCCCTGAAGAAGAAGGAACAAGAGGAAGGGGGAAGATAACAGCAGGACCTTCTGAAGCGGGGCGCCTCGCTGAGAGATGGCAAGCCGCCCTCCTCAGCGAGGCACCCGAGGACCAGGAGTGGGCCGTCCAGCGGGCCAGGGCCATTGCCGAGGATCTCGAAAGATTTTTCTCCGGCGATGGACCCCTGGCAGCCTAGCCCCGGGCACCAACAGCCTTAACCGCTGGACAAATAAAGTTTATTCCTATCCTATCCTATCCTTGTCACAGGTTATTTCTGGTAATCCCTCACTCGGTTAAGTGCATACGTAACCTTGCGGATGTTTTGTTCGTTAACCCCTCATCAGTTGCTGCGTAGCCTCGGGTACTTGGGCTTATAAATCATATTATTTTTGAATTAGAGGACTCTTTCTCTAAGTCATCCGTATATGCGCTCTGATTGTTTCTAGCTTTCCCGTTATAGCCATACATCTCTTGGGTACAGATTTGTATGTGTGCAATCAAGCAAGCATTACCGCACTGGATTGCGACTAATCTTCTAGATTACCAACGCCTTCTAACCTCCTGGTGCTGTGCATTTTGTCGTAAGCGAATTCCTGAAGTTTCCCTAACCAAGCTTAGTTGTGGAATTTCACCTTTGAACTATTCTACAGAGGCCTGGTCTGTTTCACATTCTCTCCACACAGTGTAGTCTATGCAGACGAAATTGTGTGGCAGCGAGAATGACACTTGTGAACCGGCCACGGTTGCTTAGTGGCTATGTCGTTGCGCAGCTCAACTTCAGATCGGGGGTTTGATCCCGGCCATGGTGGCCCCATTTTGGTGGCGCAAAATCCAGAAGACACCCGTTTACTTAAATTTAGGTGCAGGGTAAAGGACGTCATGTGGTCAAAATTCATCAGGAGTCCCCCACTACGGCGTGCGTCTCAATCAGATGGTGGTGTTAGCGCGTAAAACCCCACTATAGAAGTAAATATTCCGGAGACCTGACCCCCCCCCCCCCCGCACTACGGCATGACTCATAAGCAGATCATAATTTTTAATTATAAAACCCTTGAATACGATTTTACATTTTCACCCTAATGGAACTATAAGCTGAGCATGCATTGCTCCCCGTGTGGTCTGCTTGATGTCGGTGTAAACTAGTGCTTGTAAGACATGCGTATGTTGTAAACCTCCTTGCTTTCAAGTTGTAGCACACCCGTTATAACTATTACGGGCTTTTAGCCGGCCAACAGAAGCATCTGTCGAGGTCCTTCGTGCGCGGCAATAAAATCATTGATGGGCTGTACGAAGCCCACTGGGCGTTATCTTCGCCTCTTCTGTTGATCACAGACATTTCACTTTTATTCTAAGTTAACGTGGGAGGCATCTGATGGTATGTTCTACAAATAACGGGGCCGCCATCACAGTGCGTGAATATAAACCTGTAGCTGCTTGCGGATCTATATGCATTTATTGCTCCGGCACCTTTAGTTTTCCAGAAAACTAAAGCCCGGTGGCATGAACATTGATTTACTACACTGAAAAAATACGAAATTTTACCGTCCATATCATACGTTACGCTATCATATTTTCGGCTTATCATATGATTATTGTTCATTGCTTATGTGAGCAGCCTTATGGGCTGCCATAATGCGTTCTCCCGTTGAACAAGAGAAATACGCTGTGGAGATTGTTCCATATGAACTGCGGTATTTCACGATTGCGCTATTTGTGAAAATTTACACCAGCAGCAAAGTAGGATACACTTGGTCACTGCTATATTAGCAATGTGTTTGCGTGGTTGAGCTCTGCGTCACCAGTTGCCTGGGCAAAATGCAGGCCGTTCAGGTTTGCGCTTCCGCTCATCCGGCAAAACGCCCCATCCGCTTGCTCTTGCATTCACTCGAAAACTGGACACGCTAAAACTCTCGTATTATGGTAGCAACTATCTGGAGGGAAGTGACGGCCGAAAACGCGTAGTTTGTCGTGCCAATCGGATACCGAGAGTCCGATGCGCTGCAGCCACCGCGCTCATATGCTGCCTTGCACAGGAACCCGATCGAGCTCGACATATCCCCGATCGCTAAGTTTTCAGCCCACGACGAAACAAGGGCGAACCATGGTGCTCACGAACAGAAAGCTCGAGGCCAACACTGAAGGCGCAGCTCACGTCAACACGGAGCACTTTGTAATTTAAGTAAACAACATTTGCTGTGTGCCGGAAGTGCTTGAGTGTAGTGATAAATTGTAATTGTGTTTCCTGTTTCTGTTACGTTATTTTATAGAAACAAATTACTCACATTCCAACTATTACGACCAGCATTTGTTCACCATCAAGTGGGAAGCATTATCTATGACGCTACCTGGGTAGCCAATCGGATAGCTAGCCCCATTGACATCAGATGGCCGACACGCATCAATTGGAGTGGGACGGCTGAAAACTCACGGTAGTTGCGCCGCCGCGCTCGGTAGTGATCTACATTTTAAAAATGTACGATAAATTACACGCCTTACGCGGAGAGCTTAAATGGGGCACGTAATGATCAGATAAGCATACCCTAACGACTCAGTACGTTTGTACGAAATAATCGAAATCGTTCCAAAGTCTCTTTAGCACGCGTAGTGATAATTTTGAGAATTTGTTGGTTCGGCTATATGCCACATACTCTGATATCGTCCCATTTTGCTATGGTACTCGCTTGCCAAGGTCGCACATGAGCCTGGAGGCATGAGGACTACTGTGTGACCCCAACGTATTGACGGTATAATGGCGAAGAAGGAATCATATCGATCGAACGACGGAGGCGACCAACGAAGACAGCATGGTGGCAATGATATGCCGATTCTTATATTGTTACGGGGAGAAATTATATGTATTTACAATATATACAGAGGGTTGTAGCTCTGTGGCCAGGGTGACACCATCTACCGAGCTCCGAGACACTTCAGCCTCTTCTTCCCCAACCAACGTTATTTTGTCCACAGCGGTACAAACTCGTACGTGACATGAACCCCCCGGTGGCAGAAGCATCGTCTCGATGCTTCTTAGGGGGGCGAATCAGCGTGCGAGTTATAGGGCTTTAGTCGCGAAACGTGCACGATATCAGTTCCTGGGGTGGTAGAAGACTTTGAATTCACAGGTGAGATCTCATATGTGAGGCTGGTAACTTGGCGAAGAACTCGGTATGGCCCGACGTATCGTGGCAGCAGTTTTTCGCAAAGGCCGACGCGACGGGAGGGTACCCAAAGCAGAACAAGGGACCCAGGGATGAAATGAGCGTCCCGACGATGACTGTCGTAACGGTGCTTCTGGATAGTCTGAGATGCCAGAAGACGGTCACGGGCCATACGACGTGCTGCGGCCACGCGAACAATGGCGTCGTGAGCATAGAACGTGGTAGTGGTGGCGTCAGAAGGGAGCAGTGAGTCAAGAGGCAGGAGAGGGTGACGGCCATATAGTAGATAGAACGGGGAATAACCAGTAATATCGTGACGCGACGAATTGTATGCAAACGTCACGAAGGGTAAGGTGCAGTCCCGATCCCGGTGATCATCAGTCACGTACATGGAGAGCATGTCCGTAAGTGTCCGGTTGAGACGCTCGGTAAGTCCGTTTGTCTGTGGGTGGTAAGCCGTCGTGAACTTGTGGGACGTTGAGCAAGAACGAAGAAGGTCGTCGACAACCTTAGAAAGAAAACAGGGGCTCTATCGGTGAGTAGCTGACGTGGGGCACCATGATGTAGGATGACTTCATGGAGGAGAAAATCAGCCACATCAGTTGTGCAGCTTGTAGGGAGGGCCCGCGTTATGGCGAACTTTGTCAGGATCAGACTGGACGCCAGAAGCGTCAACCAAGTGACCAAGTACTCGTATTTGGCGGCGGCCGAAATGGCATTTTGCAGAATTGAGTTGTAGGCCGGCACGTCTAAAAACATCAAGGATAGCTGAGAGTCGGTGAAGGTGGCTCTCAAACGTCGGTGAAAAAACTATGACGTCATCAAGGTAGCAGAGGCATGTGGTCCATTTGAATCCGCGCAGAAGAGAGTCCATCATGCGCTCGAAGGTAACAGGGGCATTACACAGTCCAAAAGGCATCACTTTAAATTGGTAGAGACCATCTGGGGTGACGAATGCGGTCTTTTCGCGGTCTCGTTCATCCACTGCGATTTGCCAGTAGCCGGAGCGCAAATCAATCGATGAAAAATAACTGGCACCGTGTAAGCAGTCCAGCGCGTCATCAATACGCGGAAGCGGATACACGTCCTTTTTCGTAATCTTATTCAGGTGACGGTAATCGATGCAAAATCTCCAGATATTGTCCTTCTTTTTAACCAAAACGACAGGTGACGCCCACGGACTGCAGGAAGGCTCGATGATATCTTTGGAGAGCATTTTGTCCACCTCCGTTGGATCACCTGGCGTTCAGCTGCTGACACACGCTAAGGCCTCCGGTGTATAGGAGGAGCGTCACCAGTGAGGATGGGATGGGTGACGACACGGGTGCGACCTAGTGGGCGATTTCCAAAATCAAAGATGTCTTCATAGGACATCAGAATACGGCGAAGGGCGTCGGCGTAAGCAGGCCGTAGGTCAGTAGCTATCATGGGCGTAAACTTGTTGCTTGAAGTAGGACGGTCGGAAGCTGCAGCAGTGTCGAATCGTGGTTCGGGCGTAAGAGCAGCTACTCCACACTCTTCCAAAGGGGACAGCAAAGCGAGAGATACACCCTCAGGAAGCACTTGCAGACACGAACCAAAGTTCAGAAGGGGAAGCCACGCTCGATTGTTAACAAGAGTGACAATGGAGCTAGGTAGTGCGATTTGGCGTGCCAGGAGAACGTCGCAAAGTGGGGACACCACGTAAGGACCATCTCGAAGTGGAGGAGAAGGCGACATGAGGACGTAGGTCGCAGCATCAGGTTGCAGGCGAACAAATTCAGCAGAACGAAGTCGGGACTTGTGGTCTTCGGTCGGGTCGGCAAAGTAATGGGGCAGTTCAAGGCGAAGGGTGCCGGTTGCACAGTCAATAAGTGCTGAATGAGCAGTCAGGAAGTCGATTCCAAGAATCACTTCGTGGGGACACTCGGCCAGTACAGTGAACAGGACTAACACAGGACGACCGGCAATGGTAACACGGGCAGCGCACATTCCCATCACGGCTGTTGTACTGCCATTAGCCACTCGGACGGCAGGCGACTCGGCAGGTGTCAGGACTTTACGGAGACGGCTACGAAGATCTGATCGCATAACCGACACCTGAGCACCAGTATCGATGAGGGCTTGAACGGGTACATCATCAACAAAAATTTCAACAAGGTTCGGTCGAGCAGCAGGGGTTAGCAGAGGTTTTGCAGTCCGAGTCGTCAACGCAGCCTCACCTCCGGGGGCTGCATTGCTTAGTTTCCCGAGAAGCGGCCCGCGTAGGACGGGAACGAGGGGCGTCGAGGTGTAGGCGAGCGGGACTGACGGCGTTGCGGCGAGGGCGAGCGGCTAGTGGTGTTTCCCCGAGATGGAAGGCTGGCATGGTATGGTTCAGAAAGGGGCGACAGAGACCGAGGGTCTCGGTTGAAGCGGCGATCAGCGTATGGTCGAGGCGAGGAGTACCAGCGGCTACTACGGCAGTGGCGGGAGATGTGACCGACCCGGGAGCAAGCAAAGCAAATCGGCCTGTCATCCGGTGTTCGCCACTCAGATGGGTTCCGATATCGACTCGGGAACGACTGGCGAGGTGCAGCAGAGGCAATGACAGGAGTGGTAGGGGTGGGACGTGGGCGGACGGCAGACTGGATGTCCATGTTGGCAATTTCTTGGCGGACAACAGCTTGAATGAGCGAGATGGTCATGTTGTCGTGCGTATGGGGACAGTGAGAACTTGGAGCCATAGCCTCAAGTTCCCGGCGGATGACCTGTGTCAAGCTTGGCGTGGCAGGCGGATGTGATGCCGGAGAGTCGTTGCAGGAGGAAGTGGCAGCCGTATTGGGAAGTCGGTCGAAGCGTTGTACGATGCGTTTGCTCTTCGCTTGCTCAAAATTCCGGCATTCCTTTATGATGGATTCAACCGTTGTGTAGTTCCTGCAAAGCAGGAGGTTGAACGCATCGTCTGCGATGCCCTTCAAGATGTGTCCAACCCTATCGGCCTCTAGCATGTCCGCGTCCGCTTTACGGCAGAGAGCCAGAACGTCTTGAATATACGCGACGTATGATTCGGTTGGTGTCTGGACACGAGACGCTAGCTCTTGCTTGGCCTCCATTTGACGTCCCACAGGCCTTCCGAAAAGATCGCGTAGCTTTTCCTTGCAGGAGTCCCAGCTTGTAATTTCGGTTTCATGCGTCTCGAAGCATACCTTCGCGGTTCCTCCCAAGTAAAAGATCAGGTTGGCCAGCAAATGTGTGGCATTCCACTTGTTGTGCTTACCGACGCGCTCATACGACGTCAGCCAGTCTTCGACGTCGACCTTGCCAGTGCCAGTGAAGATTCCCCGGTGACGTAGCTGGGTTAGTACCAATTCCGCCGGTGTCTGAGCGGCGGAGGCAGCGTCAGCGTCGGAGGCAGCGTCAGTAGCCATAACAGCGGAACCGATGTGACGCCCGCTGCGAAGATCCAGGGCCGGCTTGTGGCGAGATTACCCCGCACCTCCACCAAAATGTTACGGGGAGAAAATATATGTATTTACAATATATACAGAGGGTTGTAGCTCTGTGGCCAGGGTGACACCATCTACCGAGCTCCGAGACACTTCAGCCTCTTCTTCCCCAACCAACGTCATTTTGTCCACAACGGTACAAACTCGTACGTGACAATATTATGACGATGGTATACTGACGACAACGTGACGATGGCGACATTAGGAAAATGAGATAACTGCGACGTATGACTGCAACCGAATGAAGAAGCGAGAAAGACGACAATGGTACGAATATGACGGCATGAAGATGATGGTATCATTACAGATGCACGATAGCGTCTGTGTGACAACGAGGCAACTATGAAGATGAAAGTAAAACGTGGCATAAGCACGATTGAATGACATTCGGAAGATTACGATAGTATTACGCACACACAATGACATCAATGGATTTTTGAAGGTGGTATGACGATGACGACATGACGATAATGATAAAGTCACCTCGCATTGTCCTGAAAAACATTCGTAGTTGCCTTTCCCTATCCTCCTGTCTATTCTTCGTCTTGCTGTCCGGCTTTCAATCTTTGCTAATGTACTTCTGTCTTCTGCATTACTTCCGATCTTCTAGGCAGCGAGAGTTAACCCTGTGTGAGCAGCGAGCCTAGGTTACATCATATTTGGTTATAGTTGTAGCGTTGAACTGGCGTTAGAAAGACCTGTTTTTACAGGTTTTACTGCGTCCTCTTGTAGGGCTCCACGGCGGGTGGCTCGCGTTACTGACGGAAAGCACACCTTTGACTTATGGCAAGTTCCTTCCACCCTTCACTTCACTTCACTTCAGCTTATTACCTTCAAAACCCCATTGGAGCGGTATTACATAAGGGGTGGTTAATAAAATAAACATTAAAAACAGGCATTTATTTTGAGATATGGCCGACAACAACTTCGGTAAAGGCGGATGGGCTTGTGATGGCAGCGATGGCGTGTGGAAGGCTGTTCCAGTCCCTTGATGCTCGAATCAAAAATGATGCTTGAAAAGTGGTGGTCCAGGCACGTGCGCGTGCAACTTGAAACGGATGACCGATGCGATGAGATATGTATGAAGGGGCGTGATGTACGGTTGGTGATTTAGGCAGCTGTAAAAAAAATTAACGGAAGAGAGAGAGGGTGGCAACCTGTCGACGAAAAAAAAAGCATTTCAAGCCAGATTCCGCTTTCATCGATGAATTGCTGATATCGTATGAATATAAAGAATGAATAAACCTAGTAGCACGATTTTGCACAGCCTCAAGTGCATTGATGATACAAATCTGATTCGGGTTCCAGATGGGAGATGAATACTCAAGTTTCGATCTTACAAATGATTTATAGGCCAACGCTTTTACTTGTTGAGTTGTATGACGTAGATATCACCTAAGAAATACCAGTGATCTATTAGCAGCTGAGATGATGTTAGTAGTGTGCAAGCGCCAGGACAGATCACAAGATAGAGTGACACCAAGTTATTTGAATTATTGTACTGATTCTATTGGAACATCAGCAATGGAATAGGTAAATGTGACGGCTTTACGGCAGTCAGTGAAAGAAACGAGTTTACATTTGTTAGGATTTTGGTTCATTAGCCAGCGATTACACCATTCTTGTACATTATTGAGATCGTTCTGGATGAATGTGTGGACAAATGTGTTGCTAACTTTTTTGTAGATCACACAAACATCTGCAAACCTTCGAATGTTACATGATACATGCGTTGGTAGATCATTTTAGTAAATTAAAAAAAAAGAAGCGGTCCTAAAACCGATCCATGCGGGACGCCTGGTGTTACTGGTAGGGGAGTCTGCTAGAATAATGGTTATTAACGAAAACCAACTGAGAGCGGTTAGTCAAGAATGCTTCTATCCACTTTAGCACGTCGGGGTGTAAATTTAACTGAGACAATTTAGCAGCAAACGTTTATGAGGAACTGTGTAAATGCTTTTGCAAAATCGAGGAATATGGCATCAGTCTGCTGGTTACTGTCAAGGTTAACGTGCAGGTCGTGAAGGAAAATTGCCAACTGCGTTTCGCATGAATAGCCTTTTCAAAAAGGGTGAAAAAATTGAGTCTAAGAAGTTCATGATATGCGAGTATATGACGTGTTCCATGATTTTGCAGGGGACACTAGTTAGTGATATAGGACAACAATTTAATGGGGTGTCTCTGTTGCCCGATTTGAAGACTGCAACGACCTTCCCCACATTTTAGTCCGATGGTAAGATGCCTGCAGAGGGCGACTGCGAAAACAACAAAGTTAGGTACGCAGCAGATACGTGTTTAATATTTTTTAGGAGTTTGGAATTAATATCATTTACACCTGCTTACGATGAGAGCTTGATGTTATCAATGTATGAGGTGATTCCATCTGCCGAGAATATAATTGGTGGCATACGCGCAGTTATGCTATTAGATGTGGGAACATCTGCAGTTGAAGTCTCGTTAGTAAATGCAGAGAAAAAGGCTGCGTTAAAAATGTCACCACACTCGCTGTCGCTGACCACTTCGCCATGTGCAGGATGATTTAGCATTCCGTATAGCCCTCAGATAATCGTCTTCGGCCACAAAATATTTCCCCCAAGCAGAGGGGTGTCCGTTTAGTTTGGCTGAGTGAAGAGACGTTCCTTCTTGTTTTCAAGTCGCTTAAGCGTTTTAGTGAACCATAGCTAGTTACGGTTTCCGCGGAACGTTATTCTCGGTGTGAACTTGTGAACGAGATCACCTAGCTTGTTTTTAAATATTGAACAGTTTTCATTAGTAGAGCGCGTAGAACATAACGTCACAAACGTAGGAATAAATGCACTCAGATCACTAATAATTATATCATAATTACCTTTATTTTACAGGCGGATTGTTTTGCTGACTCAATCGCGTCTTATTGGTTGACACGAAAATGTGGCGTGAATTACTTTGTGGTCGCAGACTTGAGGTAGATAAGCTTACCAAATTGCCGGTTAGGATGAGATCTAAGATGCTAGAAGTGCCCAGAACAAAGCGTGTAGGTTCTGATACAAGTTCGGTTAAATTGAAATTAAGGCAGAAATCCACAAAATCTCTGGCAAGCTTACTGCCCATAGTTATGGGGACGTCATTGCTCCAGTCTGTTTGAGGAAAATTTAAATCACCAAAAAGGAGGACTTCTGCTTGTGGGCGTTGATTACTAAGGTCACTCAAACTGTTATTAAGCTTAAATGTTAAATCTGGAATATTATTCGGAGACCTGTACCCAACACCTAGAATGATGGTATGGGGGCGAAGCGTGAATAATCAGCCATAATACTTCAAGATCAGAAGTGATGGTTGTGGCTACGGAGCTCGGTAACTGCTGGTGCACAGCAATTAGTACACCGCCCCCCCACATGCCTTTGCGATCTTTTCGATAGACATGAAATTCCGGTAGGTCCGGCAGTACTTCCATATCTGTTGTGTGGAAAGTTGGGCAAGTTGGGGATTAATCATCATACCGCATTGGTGAAGCAGCGCACTGACAAGGTCAAAGTGCAGAGATTATATAAAGATGAAGTGTTCGTTCTGAAATCAAATAGTGGCGAGTGAAGCGAGTGTCGTGTATTCTTGTGTCTCTCCACTTTGTCCTTGTCAGTGCGCTGCTTCAGCAATCCGGTATGATGACTTCTGTATCTGTTATATCTTCTATAAGCCACGTTTCCGTTATCACCATTATGTCGTTGTTGGATGATAAAAGAAGGTTATAAAAACCATCACGTTTCGGAAGAAAACTGCGTGCGTTCGTGAAGATTACAGACAATGATATGTTAGATTTGGGCTTAAGAGTGCAACAAACATTTATACGACGGGGAAATTGCTATATTATTTCTTCGACAGACTGCGTTTGCTCATCGTAGACGTAGCGCTTATGGCCCATATGCAGTGTTTTGAATCGCAAAGAAAAGGTAATGATTTGCTTTTAGCGAAAGTAATGAGATGCCCGCGAACGTTTTGTACGGAACGAGAAAAATCCTCTCCAACGCTGAAGCTGTTTCCTTTGAACTTGCGGCCATTACAAAGAACCAATTCTTCTGTTTTATGGAAGAATAATTTCGCTATGATAGGACGGCGTCGGTTAGTACCTGTGTGATGGCCGAGACGATGTGCGCGCTCAATTTCTTTTCGCTCGATACAAATATTCAAATGATCGTGGCAGTGCTTGATAAAATGTTCGGTCTGGGCAAACGTCTTTGATCCAGTTGATTCAGGGAGGCCACAAAAATAACATTATTGCATCGTGACTGGTTCTCGGCGTCATCAATACGTGTTTCAAGCCTGTGTACCACGGTGGCCACTAGAGCGGTACACCTTTTCACGGTTTCGAAGTCAGAGCGTAGGGAGACAAGATTTTGATAATGGCCCTCTAGATCAGTCATGCGTTTGCCCAGATCAGCAATAGCCGTTGAAAATAAATGAATTTTCAGATCTTGAATCTGACATTATTTGCGCTATCCAGCAGACAAGTTCTTCAATTCAGCTAGTAAAGCTTCGGAGTCCGGGCTCGGGTTGCTTTTGACATCGCCCAACATCATCAACAATGCACGAATTACATGAGAAGACTATAGAGCAACAAGAAGGCAGCAGTGCGGCCTCGGTAGCTGAAGCAGGAAACTATTGCGAGACTTCTTAGAAAAAAGACTGTAAGTTTTGCTAACCTGCATGACAAGAGTGAATGGATTAGTGGTCTGCGTCTGTGCACAGCCGTCGAGCCCACAAGGCGCCCCCGGTATTGCCTGCTCTTTTATAGTTGACCGGAAAGTTGATGTTGATGACGACGGGTTTGTCCACGCTGCATCGAGCACCACCGTCTTCGGTAGCGGTGTCATCGAAAACGCAGATCTGCCGCTCCCGACTTAATCCAAGGGCTTGAAGAGCGGTGCAAATCCAGAGGTGCACATCAGGGATTTGTGACAGGCACTCCTCTCATGTTCACCTGACCAAGGAGGATATTGCAGCGGGGCTGCCAGGGAAGCCGTCACTAGGGCTGGAAGCAACAGACGCACGAATGCGCACTGAAACACCTGCATGACAAGAGTGAATGAATTAGCGATCTGCGTCTGTGGACAGCCGCCCAGCCCACCTCCCCGATCGCTCCCAGAAAATGGACACATCCAAGAAGTTCTCAAACTTCTTGGTAACCGAACAGAGATTTTCCCTCCGCTATCACGTAGTTCACTGCGAAAAACCGGAAACAACAGTAAGAGCTATCTGACCGTTCATTCGGTCGAAATGTCTGACAGATGCTATAGGCCCAGGTTATGAAGCTACGAAATTGGCCAGCGTTGAAATTTGGAACCCCGCAATGAGAATCAACGCTAAAAGATGCCGAATCTTTGCGGACCTTCCACTGAGTATTACCCACTACAGCACACTGAACATCACCCGAGGTGTCATTTCGGAGAGAGCGAGAGTGAGTGTGTGAGTGAGTGAGTGAGTGAGTGAGTGAGTGAGTGAACTTTATTTGGTCCACGATAGACGCGAGTAAACTCGACGTCACCTGGCTGGGCCCACTCGGGGACCATCAGGTCAAACCTGACGGCCCTCTCGTGGGCCCTCTGGACGGCCAGGATTTGGGAGGTTTAATCTTGGGCCTTAATAAGCGTCATCATTTCCTCTTGGGTGAAAGGGTGACCGGCAGAGGCGCAGCCCTACAGGACGTGCTCGAAGTCCGCATAACCACCACACAGGGGGCAGTCCGGGCTTGGGAACCGTTCGGGGTACATTGTGTGCAGTGCCACAGGGCTCGGGTAAGCGCTTGTTTGTAGAAGTCTGAGAGTGAGTGCCTGGGTCCTGCAAAAGCGATGAGTTCGGCAGAGGCAGCGAGAGAGAAAAAAGCGCCTTTAATCAGCCAAAGGATGCCTTGATTTGCAGGAGTGGTTCCATCTTCACGGGAAACCATGCGGCTTCTTGGCAGCGACCGCCTTGTCAGCCAACATTTCGGGCGATGACTTGATACAATACGATAGCGCATGAGCGCAGTCACAGTTTTATTTCTTATTTTGCGTGCTTTCTTTAAATACCGAAAAATATCATCACGCAACATATAGGTTACCACCAAAAATTAGATAGATCTGAATCCCCTATACAACGTTACAAAAGGCACTTCACGCTGACTTGAATAATAACCATTTTGCATATCTGATCTTAGTTAAATGGCTAATTAAGCGGGGTATAAAATACTCTAAGTAGCACCACATAACCTCAAACCATTTGTCATTGATTTCTTACATCTGCGGTTTATCAGCTGTGCTGTAAGATGAAATGGAGCTGGGCAGGCCATGTAATGCTTAGGCAGACAACCAGTGGGCCATTAGTATTACAGAATGGATGCCAAAGGAAAGGAAGCACATTCGAGGACGGCAGACAGTTTGGTGGGGGATGAGATGGGGCAATTTGAAAGCTCCAGTTGGAATCAGCTAGCGCAAGACCATGGCTTCTAACCTTAAAGGCGAAGTTAAGCGTCCATCAGGTATTATTTTTATAATGTTTGGTTTAATTTATTGGAAACACCTTGTATATATAAGTAAAAGCTAAGCCGTCACATGGTATATCTGCCACAAAGAGTAATTTGATTTTCAAGCGTAGCGATTTGAGCTGCGCGCGCGTAGTCCAGTCCGGGAGTGATAAGGGCAAGACGTTTCAACTCATGCCTGTTATCTTAACAAGGTACGCGTAAATTTCAACAAAGTAAAAAACAATGAGTGAAAAAAAAAAGAAATGCAGGAAAATCAACAAATCTACGATATATAATAATATATTTTCACAAAATCAAGAAAAAATTAAATCACCCGTTAATTAAGCAGAAACTGCGTACGAGTTCATGCAGAACTGTACGGAAAAAATTACGACGCAAGTCCACGTCGATGGAAGCGACGGTGGCGCTGGCCGCGGAACGGAGCACCGCGTGGAAGGCGACGACGGCGGGTTTGTCGACGCCACGCGCGAAGCGGAGTACGCACACGCTGTGGCTGCGCTCAACCAGACACGCATCGGCCTTTCGCCAAGCCCCTCCGCGTGAACAGTGGCTACGGCAGCGCAGTGCTCCTGCGACGGTCAGGCGCGGGGCGGAGGCCTCGACAACCCGGGCCTGGCTTGTGGCGTCGCCTGGGGTCAGAACCCGCTGCACGAGCTGCGAGCTCATTTCGTCTCTTGTGAACCATCGTCTTGGACAACACAGCTACAGCGAGAATCGACGCCGTGGCTTCTCCAGCCGATCCGCGAAGGGAATGACAAGGGCTGCCTCCTTTACAGTGCTTTCGGCTGAAATGTAATGATTTCACAATTAATCAGAATCGCTGTATCATCCTTCCAAAAGATTACTTGAGTGTGCATTTGTTCTCTGCTGCAATATTTTTGGTCCAATTATGAGTTTCAATACTAAGTACCCCAATTGCAGGAACATAACAGGAAATCAAACTTTTTAATAATGCTTTTTCTTAGGGGCTGTTCGAAGTTCTTGTGTAATGGTATAACGTGCATTTCACTCCTACGCGCGTATTACCAAAATTGTCATCACGTAGCAATTGTTCTCGATAGCATATGTCAGCCCGTCATTACCTTAGACGTTTTTTTTGCCGAAGGCAACCTGGCAACAGCAAAAGCCACAGCAAACAAAACCTACTGCTTGCCCGGCTGGTTCTTAAAAGCACCACGGGCAGTGCGGTAAGGCCACACCAAAAAGAACCCAATCGCACGGTGCAGGTGCAGCGTCGCATTTCTTTTTTTTCATCTATACTTCTTTTTGGGCGAGTTAGTAAATCTTAAAACTTTGGGTAACAGCGCAAACAGACGACCACAAGAAGGGAGACAGGGACACACAGGCGCATTTCTTTTTGTCTGTGTTTTTTGCAGTACCTTAATTGCATTTAGGTAAAGCCTCAGTTTGGCCACGAACGTGTTCCAGGAGCCCAGGCACCCAGTGCACAAACCACATGCAGGTTTCTATTGCGATTGCCACTTAGTGACAAGACGTACTCCAAATAGCCCTAATATTTCGTTGGCGACAAGGCCCGCCAACTTTAGTGCATGGGGCCACTGAGATGTAGAATTCTTTGATTTCCGTTGCAGTATATGTATGAATATTTACCTGTCAGCCGTCTCATTGACGTGGCAGCAGCCAGGAGCAAAGATGCCCAGATGCCCGCCGTGTGTCGTGCACCCTCCAGCACGTCGAGGCCGAGAGTAGCCATGGTCGAACACTGTTGTGGATACCTGAGCGCGTCCGCAGCTGTCGCGCTGCGGAGCCGCGTCCCGAGATCCGTGGCCAGTCGTCTTCCAATCCGGGTGCTGAGCCCTGCCATCAGATTGACGCCGTCGCATCATGATTGACACGAGCTGTCACAACAGTATAGCACAGCGCTGACAGTAGCTCAGCCCTATAAAGCAGGACTTCCTACTCTGCTTGTCCGAAAACGTCGCGGGATTTTTTAAATGAAGCCCTGCCAAACGAAGAAACCTAGTTGCTGCTCACAAATGGCGGCAAGTGCGCAATGCACGAGACAGCTGCCTGGTGCGTTCTTCGTTTTCTTCTTCTCACGCGCGTCTGTCCCAACCTAGGAAATGCGATGATGATGATGACCGTGTAGTCAACTGCATATACCCATACAGGATAATTGGCCAACAGGATAATTGGACAACATCAATATCTTGCTAAGGTACCTCTCCTCTAGAGGATCCATGCCAGAGCAGACGTAAAAACTATCTCGTGTTATTGTGCATTGAAGCCTGTGAGTTATCGGGATAAAATCGGGGAAAAGCGATGTTAAAAAAATTACTTGAAATAGCTAGCGAACGGCATCTGGAGCGGCTACTTGCGGGTCAAAAAAGAAGTGTACCCCTACAGAATCGCAACCTTGTATGTTGATATGGGTCTTGGGATACTGCCATTCATTCTGCAACATATAACGACTTATAGCAATGAAGCAAAGGAGGATTGGTCGAGAATGCAGCAGATAATGCTAAAAGGGGGCAGAAATAGAATTTCAAACACAACTTTCTGGTAATGCCCTAGTGTCACGTCTATGCTAAGATGTGTCATTTTCTTTGATACGTATTGCGAAAAATGAATGGGACGCTATCTAATAATAATATTTCTTTATTTAGCAATCCATACTATTGCGTTTTTATCGTTTCATGCAATTTTTGTAGAGGTGTCGTTTCGCCATTTATAAGTAGTATCTGTCACGTTTTCGACAGCGTAGCTAATCTCGCTCATAGGGTTCACTCTAAAAGGTACATTGACAGGAACTTCAGGTACGTTCTTGCTTCTGGTCTAAGTGAGCCGCTCATCAAGCACGGACTTTCTTCTGGTCTAAGTGATCCAATGAGAAGTGACGTGAGTACAGGCGCACCTGCTAAGGGATCCGCGCTAAAGGAGAAGACCAGCTCGCATGCAGCCACACCCGGGACCTCACAAGGTATACCGGCGGGCATGCAGGCGGCCAAAGAGATCTACACGGCCAAGAGCAACATGGCCCGCTGGGCTCAATGTCCCGACTCCCGCAACGCAGCAGCGGCTTCATGAAGGGCCGACTGATGCTCAGGGATATTGCAAAACTTCCAACAAAGGTTGTCGACTCCCCTGAGCGTGACGCCATCATGACCGAAACGCAGGATACTGAGCAAGACGGCACCGTGTCAATGAAGGAAAAAATCGTAGACTCCCCTTTGTCGTCTGCGTGCTTCTGAACAAGCAAGAGGAAAGTCGGTCTCGAATAGAGATATGTTTAGGTGCTAAAACGTCTGTGACATTTTGGACTAGAAATGTTTGTTTCTCAAGCACCGCAATTGTTTTGGCTGAGAACAGCGAACCGCGTTCTTGAAGTGAATTAGGCTTGTTCGGGCAGTCGACAAGGTTTATACGTAATTAGATGAGAGAAAAAAGCAGAAGAAAAAAATTCACCGGCGACTACGACACCCCTAAATGTGAATTTTGTGCGCTGCTGCTTAGGTGCTTTTGAATTCGCGATATATTGTGGCAAAGCAGCCGCCGTGAGTACCATGTCGTCCTCTCGGTGGCGGCATTGAGCCTCTGCTCGGGCAGCTCGTTTAGCAGCAGCGGCAGATGAAGCATTCCCACCGGTTTCGTCGCTCATTGTCCAGAAAGAAATCCTGAACACGGGAACGCGTGGCTCGCGCGAAGCACATTCTCGTTTGGCGGCGGCGCAGGCGAAATTGCGCATGAGCAGTGGGTCCCAAGTCCACGCCAGCTCTTTGTTTCCATATATGGTACCGGTGGACGCGCTCCTGGCAGTCCCCCTCGCTCCTCCTCACCCTTTTGTCCCACTCTCCTCCTCCGCTATTGTTCTCGCGCTCTCTTCGCTATCGCTGTCTTTCATCTCCCACTACGCGGCGCGTTCGCTGTTTCAGCCTTCGCTAGGTTATGCCGACGCCGACGCTCAACGCAAGAACGTGCACCTAAATGCTGCGATCTAAAACGGACCGGACGGAGCGCTCTGACAATATAAAAATATAATGCTCGGGCCTGTGTGTCCTTGTCACAGGTTCCTTATCTCCGTGGTCATCCCTCACCCCTTTTAGTGCATGACATGCGTACCTTGGGGATGTTTCGTCCATTAACTCCGCATCAGTTTCTACGTATCCTTGTGTACTTTGGCTTATAAATCACCTTTTTAAGGGAACGGATGACTCTTTATCTAAAGAATTCGTATATGCGCTCTCATTATTTCTATCTTTCCCGTTACCGCCATACTTTTCTTCGGTACAGATGTGCAGGTGTGCAATCGAGCAAGCATTACCGCACTCGATTGCGACTAATCTTCTAGATTACCAACGCCTTCTCACCTCCCGGTGCGGTTCATTTCGTCGAGAGCGAATTCCTGAAATTTCCCTAACCAAACTTAGTTGTGGTATTTCACCGTTGAACTACTCTACAGAGGCCTAGTCTGCTTCACATTCTTTACGCACACACTGTAGTCTATGCAGACAAACCTGTTTGGCAGCGATATCTACACTAGTGAACCAGCCGCGCTTGTTTATGACGTTGCGCTGCTCAGCTGCATGTCGGGGGTTCAATCGCAGTCACGGCGGCCTTATTTTGATAGGGGCGAAATGCTAAAACCCTCTTGCATTAGGCTTACCTTAACGTTAAGAGCCCCAGGCCGTCATACCTAATCAGGAACCCCCCCCCCCCTACTACGGCATGGCTCATAATCGGATTATGCTTTTTTGCGCATAAATTCCTATAAAATAATTTTATATTTTCACCCTACGGCAACTATAAGCTGGGCGTGGATTTCTCCTCGCGCAGTCTGCTTGCTGGCGGTGAGTACATGTGCTTGTGAGACATGCGATTGTTGTAAAGACTCCTTGCCTTGACGTTACGCCGCACTCGTAATAACTTATACGGGTTTTTAGGCGACAAGCAGAAGCATCTGGCCAGGTCCTTCGTGCACTGTAATACGATCATTGATTGCCCGTACCAAGCCCGCTCTGCGTTGTTATCGCCCCTTCAGATGGTCACAGACACACCACATTTATTGTCACTTTTCGCGGAAGGCGTTTGGTATTATTTAAAGCAAATGATGCAGTCGCCACCGCAATACATGAATGCAAACCTATAGCGGCATGCTGGTCTAGGTGCATTTATTACTCCGATACGTCTACCTTTCCAGAAAAATATAGCCAGGTGGCACCAATATTGCCCCTACTAACACGAAAAAAGTGTGTAATTTTAGCGTCCATCTTACGCTGCCAAACTTCCTCTTAATATATCAATACCATTCATTTCTTCTATGATCAGCTAACACATCTTTGTTACGAAGCAAGTATTTATTTCGAACTGTACAATAAAAGTCGCAGTTTAACCCGAATGGCGAAACATTAATTGCGATAGTAAATTGGTAGACAGCTTATGAAGTTAGGATATTAGTTTTATGGTCGTAGACAGTTGTAAATATTCTCTTGCTAACAAATTAACAAGCACGGTGTCACGCGCGCACAGGCACGGTGTCACGCGCGCACAGGTATACATGGACACATCTCGCTCGATGACCGCGGAAACTCGCCAAAACGCTGGAGTGAGAAAGCACGCCAGCAGCAGCGGGCACATTGACCTTCGCGCTGTCTTTCGTCTCGCTTCAACGCGAACGTCGAAAGCACAGCACATACGAAGCTACCGGCACTCGGCGCGGGCACTTTGTACTCATCGCAGATCGCTTTGAAGATATGGTGCCTGCGCGGCAGCTCCGTCAGCAGCAGCCGCAAGAGCAGAACACCCCCCCCCCCCCACTGCCACCGTCTCCGTCACCTCCTCTCCATGCCCCGCGATGCGAATGAAGACCGGGCGCTTCTGGCCGCCTTCCTGTCTCACGTGCGCGAGATTAAGCTGCGGTTGCCGGCTCACCTTCGCACGATTCCACACACAGCGTACGGCGCGTGGTGACCGTTGTATGGCCGCTGGACTTTATACGGAACCACACGATGACGGCGACGGGAGACATTCGCTTAGAATGCCCATATAATTGCAATCGCCATAAAACGTGGTGTTTGCACGGTCGGCACCACTGAACAGATTGTTCAGGCTCGAGAGAGCACGCGAAGGCGCGCATTGGTCAGTGGGAAGCCGCTTCCTGCTTAGGAGTAATTTGATACGCCGCCTGTGCAGGCCAGGGTCCCACTCCCGCGTGACGAGCAGGAACCAACATGGTAGTGCGTCTTCTTCGACACCTCAACAACGTCGGTCGCAGGTTGGTGTTGTTGGGTTCTGTTTGAGAGAGAGAGAGAGATAAAACATTTATTGGGCCCTAATGGGGTTAGGGAGAAGGTGGCGAGGGAGAGTCACCCCCTGCTCCTCCTCAGGCGGTGGCCAGGATTCCGTGGGTCCTGACCACCGCCTGAGTTCTGTTTGAACTCTTTGTTTTTTTTTTTTTCTAATTTCACATATATTTATATATGCCAGAAAAAAGCGATTATGGGTCCGGGTAAATATTCACAGTGAAGTACCCGCACGAATAAAGCGTTTTAATGACGTTTCGGTCGGCGTTGGGCCTTCACGGCCAAAGCGAATAAACAACGTAATCAGCCATGTCAAGCTTCCTTTCATGTGCATCACTTTTACCGTGGCGTGCAGTGACACGTGTGATACTTCAATGTGTGGGCATACGACGTCATATCACAAATTTGCGCGCGGTTAGTAATTCCCTTTGACTATTATGCACAAGAACAATTTAAGGACCGCACAAAGAGCGATGGAACGAAAAATTTTAGGACTAACGTTAAGAGACAGGAAGAGAGTGGTGTGGATCAGAGAACAAACGGGGATAGCCGATATTCTAGTTGACATTAAGCGGAAGAAATGGAGCTGGGCAGGCCATGTAATGCGTAGGATGGATAACCGGTGGACCATTAGAGCTACAGAATGGATACCAAGAGAGGGGAAGCGCAGTCGAGGTCGGCAGTAAACTAGGTGGGGTGATGAAGTTAGGAAATTTGCAGGCGCAAGTTGAAATACGCTAGCGCAAGACAGGGGTAATTGGAGATCGCAGGGAGAGGCCTTCGTCCTGCAGTGGACATAAAGATTATAGGCTGAATATGATGATGATTCTGCGCGGTGTCTTAACTTTGTGTGAAGATCTCGGCTATTGTTAGCTTCAATCATTTTGTTTAAATAACTCGCTATCACATAATAAAAAAATAAAAAATGCTTTTGCTCGTAACACTAGCCATGACAGTGAAAGGACCTGTTTTTGTTAAAAATGTATACTAGTGTTACATCATAAATAAGGGACCTGGTGACCCTGTTACCGTGCCGTGACTTAGAATGACGTAGCTTATTTAACCGAAATGAAATGAAAGACAAATGCGTGATGGCATTTAACTTTAGTTCTAAAGGAGCCCTGATGAAAAATTTCGAATTTGAGATGTTTGTGTTGTTCGGTTCCTCCTAATCAATATGTGCACTGGACCAAATATTGCTGTCAAATGAGGTCGAGAAGATATTTTCATACGAGATGAAAGACCGCACTGGCGGCTCAAAGGGTGACTGTTAAAACGAGGAATCGCAGGGAATTACGTGGTGGCAGTTTCGTGTTGGACGCAGAAGGCAACATGCCGAGCCCACGTGTTTTATAGTTCCGTTTCAACTGTCGATCACGCGACCGAGCTTTCCGTTCCCTCTGTCAACATAGTACAACTCTCGCAGCAAATTAACGTGTTTTTTTTTACAGCGAAGCTGTTAAGGGCTAGTTCCCCCAGGGTCGTGTCCGCGTGCAGAAAAAAACTATCATAATCAGCACTTCAGCGCCATGTGTATGGCGGTTTCCCGCCAGTTGTGCCTTAGCCCATGTGTCAAAACGGATCACTGATGTGACTGATAGGTCATGACATCAACAACATCACATGCTCGTCAGTTACGTCACGATTAACGATAATAAAGTAACGTGTAGCGCATACCCGCATTGGATATGAGGGTATGACCCAGGGACAAGAAAGAAAGGAGGAAGCAAAGAAATGAAGAGAGAAAGAAAGAGGGAAGGTAAGAAACAAGTCACGTGTGGCTCACACCCGCGTTGGATATGTGGGTATCAGCCGCCGAGAGCAGGAGCGGGAGAGATCTCACAGGATCGTGACGCTGCCGAGCTGTGTGCCGCGGCTATGAACGTTGTGGCTCATACGCTAGTCTATGACGAAGGGGAGGGGGGGGGGGGGGGGACTTGGCGCTGCAAACGCACTACTTGGTCATTGCTCCGGGCGAATACGAGACACCGGTGTCCTTGCTCTGTGACGAACATGCCGAAGACGCTCAATATAATCAATAATGATAATATATAAATTCACTATAGCAATATTCCCTACAGCAGACACACCATAGTCACAGCTTCGCTGGCTTCCATTTTCACAGTAGTGGAAGGGCTCGGATTTTTTTTTTTACTACTTTGAAGCCGTCTTTTTCGCAGCCTTTTAAGCGGCCATTTATGGCACGTTTAGTTCTAAGACATTTGCCGCTGCTTGGACGCACCGTCACTGACTGCTCTACATGGCAGTCACTGAAACATATCAGAAAGTTATCATTATCTGTTAAGTAAAGGAAGCGTAGTACGCATTACTTGGAAAATCGAGTGCCGAGGCGATAATTACACCTGCTTGGCAAATGCTGCTCTTTAGAATGTTTTAAAAGTTGCTGCTTTCAGAAGCGCACGCACGCGAGAGCGTTCTGAAAAAAAGTCCCGCATCTTCATTCGCGTTAGCTTAAACTGCGGAAGAGGAAACATGAATGCGTTATTATTAACCACTAACTAATACAAAGCACAGCACTGAGTGTTGAAGTTCGCTTATTTTGCTGCTTTTTTCTTCCGTGTCTGGGAAACGCGAAACAGTCGCTCGCGGAACCTGCATCGATTCCTAGCGACTGTTCCGAGAAACCAAAGGCTCTGTCAAACACTACCGGAATACTTGACGCGGTAACCCTTGTACTGAAGCTCCGACCCCGTAGCTTTCCGTCCATCGCTACAGAAAGTTGTCCGCGAAATATAGTGATGGTTGCTGCAGCCGATACCCTAGGTAACAGTCGGTCTTTACCAATCGCAGCTAGCGTAATTATAAAATTTATAAAATTCTCAATATGTTCGAACACATAAGCGGCACTGTCAACAGCATTTCTCGATCGAAACTTTCGTATTTTTGTTTGCAAGATTGCTGAAATGGCCGGTGCTCATCTTGTATCGCACACATATGTCACCTGCGCATTACCTCTGCCGGTGCATGCAGAGGTACTAAACAAGTTTTGGTTGCCCGAGCCAACATTGGAGCAAAAAATAATTTGCGATACCATTCTCTGTGAGCTGTTGCACAACTCACTGCTGCCTAATAAAGAGGAGTGTACTGTTATTCTAGAAGTGGCAACAGGGCATCTGCTACTTATTCACAGCTGATTGAAAGTCTGAACAAATGGTTTTGCTAGGCGCCTGCAACTCGGAATAATGACAGAACACAAGGGCGGCAATGGCGAAGCACTTCGCAAGATAACGGCAAAGGCCATCAGCACGATTCATCTCATCCGACGCATCACCAACAAACACGGGGATATGCGCGAATCCAGCGTCATACGACTCATACAAGCCTTCGTCATTTCTCAAATATAGTACATGGCAGCGTTTCACAATAGGGCTGATGCGGAAAGGAACAATCTCAACGCTCTCATACGCAAGGCGTACAAATGTGCGTATGGGACTTGCGCCCGGAGTCAGCACCACCAATCTCTTAGAACTAGGCTTACACAATACACTCGAGGAACTCATGAAGGCGCAACAAGTGTCCCAACTCGAGCGCCTATCCAAAAGCCGACCGGGAAGACAAGTGTTCTAAAAGCTCGGCATCACATACCATACGCAGCATGCCATCAAAGTGGAAAGTCCAAAAACCATACGCGAGCAACTATACGTTCCCCCACTACCTCGCAACATGCACCCCCAACACCACACGGGGAGACGTAAAGCCAGAGCACAACACATAAACCAAAGTTACTCCCACGACAAGGAGGCAGTCTTCACCGACGCAGCCCGTTATCGAGACAGGAAGAGTTTCGTGGCGGCAGTTACTAGTCACCGAGGGAGCCACCTCACGAGCGTCACCGTTAACACGGCACATGCCGCAGCGGCAGAGGAAGAGACCATAGCACTGGCCCTGACACAAACCAAAGCTACATACGTGATCTGCGATTCGCAAACGACAATTCCCAATTTTTCAAATAGACGCATCTGCCAAGAGGCTTATCACGTACTCCAGCGACATCCCATACACCAGAGAGAGGCTGACTTCGATAACCGAAGGCGCGTGCTGGATCCCGGCACACACTGGACTGAGCACCCCCCCCCCCCCCCCCCCCCCCGGAGCGGCTCATCGCGTTGCTCGAGGCTTCATTCACGAACCAGCATCGGAGGAAGAGCCCCCGCGGGGTACTGCAGACGTCTGGGCGTGGAAGCATCGTATGCCCAGGTTCCACGCCATCACGACACACTACCAGTTACAGAGACGAATTTACCCATTCCCTAAGGCTAGGTTAGACAAGACACAAGCATTACACTACAGACCATCACAAACGAATTCTTACAGAAACCCCAGGCTCCCGCACGCCATGTATCCAGACATGTACACTACAAAGAGATGCGTGTCGTGTGGCGAGGTTGCCACGCTTAATGACATGTTATGGGGGTGTCAGGATTTAACAGACAATTCGGGCTGTGCCGAGCCCTCCGTTTCTTCCGCCGCCAGCCTCCGCTCGCGCTGGAAGACCGCACTACTCAGCTCGAACCTGACAGCACAACTCTGGGCCGTCCAGCGAGCCCAGGAAGCCGCTCCGAGACAAGGTCTCGGAACCGCGTCCGCGGCGGCTGCCCAGATTCACTAAAGTGACGCCATACTCAAATCTGATTGATTTGAAAATAAGGTTTACGTTCTCTCTCTGTTTTACGGGTCACCTATTCAGACCACAGAACCTTAAACATCGGCATCATCTTGATGCGTCCTGCGGCACACTATAGGCTCACGTTCCGTCAGAACCACCAACGTCAGCGATCGAGATGCTTGCGACCGCGGACCAAGACGGGAAACGACGATGATTTGCTGTCTACTCTGTCGTGCTGCTCACCCACAAGTTTCTATCTTCATTGTTCTCGCAGGAATACGTTAGGGCTTCAGAACAGACCGGCATTACGGAGCGTCGCCGCGTTGTAGAAGTGGCGCCGAACCGAGAATTACATTGCATGGGTTTTACCGCGCGGGGCTTCAACGATAACCGTTCATTACCACACAAAGGCGGACGCAAGGAAGGTGCATCGGCTAGACTTGCATTTGCGCATTTCCCTCAGGTGTGGCTTACTACTAACAGAGACCATAGCCTGATTTTTATCCGCAATTCATGCCAAGGGATACCTCTGAGCCCCCCCCCCCCCCCCCGGCATAGTAGTAGCGAATGCCTTTCCATACCTGCCTTATTCGCAAAGGCATACTCAATGCTATTACTATCATTAACAAATGGTCCTGGCTGCAGAGGTCTGTGGGCCAGGCACAGAATATGTGACAGGCGTGCGAATATTCGACATTTCGAATTCGACTCGAATAGTCCCTGCTATTCGAGTCGTGTTCGATTCGAGAGTTCACTATATCAAGTTGTCGGATACGTATTTCTTCCGAACACATAAGGGATGAAACAGTCATTGAAGTCTCGAGGTAGCGATGGATATGAGATCTGCTCCGAATGATTTTGCTTCAGGAGCCCGACGCTTTTTGTTGCGGAAGGGCACTAGTTCATGAGCATAGGACAGGTAACTTCTGCTCAAGAATATAAAGTCATTGAATAAAAACGGCTTACTATTAAGCAGGTCATTTGCGAATGTTTTCCGATATATTATTTGCCGAGTCTCGTCATGTTTGAATCACTTTAAAGCAATATGCGATGCTCTAGTATCACATTTTTTACTTCACCGAACGCAACACTGTGCGTGCATCTTGTTTCATACTGTTCCTTTGTGTCATTACTATCATTTCCATGGTGTCCCAGCTGATTTAAGACAGTTGTCTATCATTTACAAGCTTCTCAGTGGTCTGGATGTCTAATTTTGAACAGTGCTAAATGCGGCTGCCAATGCATATAAGCCTGATATCTGTTTTGGTGCCGTAAAATTGAGCGCTGCTGTCTCTACTATACATTTTTCTATCCCTTGCCACCAGACAATGTAGTTATCAGATAAGCCTATCAGGCATCTCGCCATTGCAATCCAAACGCCGTATAGCCCGAACAACCCGTACGAAGACCATCCACACATCTTTTTTTAATGCGCAATTAAGCATTCTTTGGCGCGTACCCAAGCAATAGCTGTTGTCACGCGAAAAGTGTAAAGCCCTGTATCTACATAATAATGCGTATTTTGCGAAGTTAAAACGTTTCATTGTTATAATATTTTAAATCTTGATTATTGGTAGCTCTATAAGCGATAATAAACAATTGAAACCAACAATTGAAACCATATTTCGCCGACTGGACCTTCCCGACGATGCGACGACAACACTACGCTTACGGAACGAGTCCTTGAAGACAAGAAAACGCATCCTTAAGAAAACCTGACTACGCGACGTCAGATCACTCGGACAACGCGGCAATAATTGCAGCTCACGACTGGACCTACCCTAGTACGTTCGTTCTCCTCCAACAGCGCGCGCGAGACGTACTTGTCGGCATGAACTTCCTTAACCAACACGGCGCAATCATCGACCTGAAGTCCAAGTCGATAACGCTATCCGAAGACAATGCGATATCGCCGGAGCGCTCTCTGACTCACCATGCCTTAAGTGTGCTTGAAGTTCGGGTCAGCATCCCGCCTAGCTCTAGTATCATCATTTGCGTTGGCACCAAAACACTGGAAGACGTAGGAGGCGTTGTTGAAGGCGACCAACATCTACTGCTGATTCACGAAATGTGCGTCGCAAGATGAATCGCTCGACTTCATGGACGAAAAGCGAAAGTAATGCTGACAAACTTCAGCCAGGGTATAAACACCTCAGAAAGGGGACGACAATCGCATATATCGAGGAAATTGTGGAAACCAGCAATGTGGTTGTCCTCTGGGATTCTGCGGCATTTCCCCCGACGGACATAGTTCCTGAACCAGCCTTCGACATCAACCTGAGTCTCCCGTTGAGTAAGCAGCAACAGCTCAATAGTCTTCTCCAGCGATACAAAGAGAGCTTTTCGATGCCATTAAGTATTCGACAAATACCGGTTGCTAAGCATCGCATAGTTACCGAGGAATGCGCTCCGCCACTCCTTCAGAGACCGTACCTAGTTTCGACGCGGAAACTAGAAGCCATAAAGCAACAAGTCGATGAAATGCTACGCTACGAAATCATCTAGCCTTCCAAGAGCCCGTGGGTGTCTCTTGTAATTTTGGTGAAGAAAAAGGACTGAACCCTGTATTTCTGCATTGATTATCGTCGGCTGAACAAGATCACGAAGAAGGACGTATACATGCTCCCACGGATAGACGACGTATTAGACCGGCTCTACAACGCTAAGTATTTCTCATCGATGGCTCTCAAGACTGGCTACTGGCAAATAGAAGCCAAGGATAACGACGCGACCGCTTTGATCACGCCGGAAGGCCTCTACGGGTTCGACGTCACGCCATTCGAACTGTGCTAGGCACCTACAACATTCCATCGTGTGATGGACAGGGTAATAGCAGGATTGAAGCGGCAGACCTGTCTCGTCTACTTCGATGAGGCCGTCATGGGAGGAATGAGAGGAGAAGGGAAGAGTGTGAGGGAAGTGAGGGAGGAGAAGAGGGTGTTACGTATCAGGGGCGACAGAAGACTATCGTATTTTGACGTCATTTGCTGCGAAGCAAGCAGATATGCGGCCTTTTTTATTGTAGTAACCATCCGGCGTGAAGTGACGGCCGCAAACGCGTAGTTCCTGGCCCTAATCGGATACCGAGAGTCCGATGCGCTGCAGCCACTCCGTTCATATGCTGCCTTGCAGAGGGACCCGATCGAGCTTGATATATCGCCGATCGCTACGTTTTCAGCCCACGACGCAACAAGGGCGAACCATGGTGCTCGCGAACAGAAAGTTCGAGGCCAGCACTGAATGCGTAGCTCACTTCAACAAGCAGCACTTTGGAATACAAGCAGACGACACTTGCTGTGTGCCGGAAGTGCTTGCGGGTAGTGATAAATTGTCATTGTCTATTCTCTTACTGTTACGTTAATTTATAGAAACAAATTACCCACAATCCCACTACTACGAACAGCATTTGTTCACCTTGAAGTGGGAAAAATTGTCGATGACGCTAGCTGGGTGACCAATCAGATAGCTAGCCCGACTGACATCAGATGGCCGACACACGTCAATTGGAGTGGGGCGGCTGAAAACTCAAGAGACTGGCGCCGCCGCGCTTGGTAGCGATCTACATTTCTGAAAACTTACGATAAATTACACGCTTTACGCGGACCGCTTAAATGTGTCACCTAATGATCAGAAAGACCTACCCTAACGACAGAGTACGTTTGTACAAAATCGGCGAAATCTTTTCACGGTCTCTTTAGTACGCGCAGTGATAATTTTGAGACTTTGTTGGTTCGACTATATGCCACATACTCCGATATCGTCCCACTTTGGTATGGTACTCGCTTGCCAAGGTCGCCCATGAGACTGGAGGCATGAGGACGACTGTATGACCCCAACGTATTGACGGTATAATGACGAAGAAGGAATGATATCGATCGAACGACGGAGGCGAACATCAGAGACAGGTTGATGGCAATTATATGTCGATCCTTATATTATGATTTCTGACGACAACGTGATGACGGCGACATAAGGACAATGAGATCACGATGACTGCATGCCGATAATGTCGCAAAGGCGACGGTATGACTACAACGGAATAAAGAGGAGAGAATGACAACAATATGGCACGAATAAGAAGACATAGCGAATGATGGTATGACTACAGATGCATAATAGCGTCTGTGTGACGACGAGGCAATTACGACGATGGGAGTAAAACGTGGCATAATCCCGGTTGAATGACGTTTGCAAGGTTACCATACAATTACGGACAAAAATTGACATTGATGGAGGGATGAAGGTGGTATGACGACAAGGGCATGACGACAATGATAAAGTCACCTCGCATTGTCCAGAAAGACATTCATGGTTGACTTTCTCTGTCCTCCACTCTAATCTTCGTCTTGCTCTCCGGCTTTCAATCTTTCCTAATCTACAACTGTTTTCAGCACTACTTCCGATCTTCTAGGCAGCGAGGGTTAACCCTATGTGAGCAGCCAGCCTAGGTTATACCATATTTGGTTATAGTTGTAGCGTTCAGCTGATGTTTGTAGTTCCTATTTTTACAGGTTTTGCTGCGTCCTATTGTAGGGCTGCACGGTGGGTGGCTCGCGTTACTGACGAAAACCCCACGTTCACTTATGGAGATTCCTTCCCCCCACTCCCGGATAGCCCCCAGAAAAAGGACACATCCAACATGTTTTCACATTTTTTAGTAACTGACAGAGATTTACCCCCCCCCCCCCCGCTTTCTTGCAGTTCTCTGTGAAAAAGCGGAAACTACAGTAAGTGCCATCTGACCGTTCATTTGGTCGAAATGTCTGTCAGATGCTATAGGCCCAGGTTATAAAGTTACGAAATTAGCCAGCGGTGATCACTTGGAACACCGCAATGAGAAGCAACACTATAAGCTGCCCAATCTAGACCCCATTGCGGACATTCCACTGAGTATTACCCACTACAGTGCACTGAACATCGCCCGAGGTGTCATTTCGGAGAGAGCGAGAGAGAGAAAAAAGCCCCTTTAGTGAGCCTAAGGATGGCTTGATTAGCAGCAGTGGTTCCCTCTTGACTGGAATCCATGCGCCATCTAGGCAGCGACCGCCCTCTCAACCAACATTTCGAACGAGGACTTGCTGCAATACGATAGCGCATGAGCGCAGTCACATGGTTTTATTTCTTATTTCTCGTGCTTTCCTTAAATGCCAAAAAAGATCACTACGCCGCATATAAGTTGCACAAAAAAGATGAATCTGAATCCCCTCTACAACCTAACGAAACGCACTTTGCCCTAACTTGAATACTAACCATTTCGCATAATTCATCTTGCTTAATTAGCTTATAAGCGGGGTATAAAATACTCTGAGGAGCGTCACATGATGGCAAACCATATGTCATTGATTTCATACACGTGCGGTTTATCAGCTGCGCTGTAAATTTAAATGCAGCTTGGCAGGCCATGTAATGCGGAAAGCAGTTAACTAGTGGGTCATTAGAGTTACAGAATGGATGCCTAGGGGAGGGAAGCACATTCGACGACGGCAGAAACTTAGGTGAGCGGATGACATGAGGTAATTTGAAAACTCCATTTGGAATAAGCTAGCGATATACTATCGCGTTCCAATCTTAATGGTGAAGCTTATGCGTCCTCCGTTTTTTTTTTTTTCAATTTTTGGTTAAGGTTACTGGAAACGCCTTGTATGTAAAGGTAACAGCTAAGCCGTCGCATGTTATACCTGCCACAAGCAGTACTTTGATTCACATGCGTAGCAATTTTAGCTGCGCGTTCATAGTCCAGTCCAGCCGTGATAATTCCAAGACTTTTCAACTCATGCCTCTTATCATACCAAGGTACGCGTAAATTCCAAGAAAGTAAAAACCATGAGTGAAAAAAAGAAATCCAGGAAAATCAACAAATTTACGATATATAACAATATACTTACACAAAATCAAGAAAAAATACGATCATCCGCTAAATACAGGCGAAGCTACGTATGAGTTCATGCAGGACTGTACGGAAAAAAATAACGCCGCTGTCGATTGAAGCGACAGTGGCGCTGGCCGCGGAACTGAGCAGCGCAAGGAAGGCGACGACGGCGGGTTGGTCGACGCCACGCGCAAAGCAGACTACGCACAAGCTGTGGCTGCGCTCAACGCGAGCCACATCGTCCGTTCGGCATGCCCCACAGCGCGAACTGTGGTTACGGCTGCACAGTGCTCCTGCGACGGTCAGGCGGGGGGCGGAGGCCTCGACAACCCGGGTCTGGTTGGAGGCGTAGCCTGGGATCACAACCCGCTGCACGAGCTGCGCACTCGTTTCGTCTCTTGTGAACCATCGTCTTGAACAAGACAGCTTGAGCGATAATCGACGCCGTGGCTACCCGAGCCGATCCGTGACGGCAATGATAATTGCTGCCTCTTCTGTGGTGCTTTCCGCTGAAATATAATGATTTCACAATTAATCAGAATCGCTGTATCATCCTTCCTAAAGATTACTTGAGTGTGTATTTGTTGTCTTCCTGATTATTTTTCGGTGCAATAATGAGTTTCTATACTAAGTTCCTAAATTGCAGGAAAATAACAGGAAATGAAAGAACCTTTTTAATTATTTTTTCTGTTACGGGCTAATCAAAGTCATTGTATAATGGTCTAACGTGCATTTCAGTCCTGCGCGCGTATTACCCAAATTGTCATCACGCTATAATTGCTCTCGACGGCATATGTCAGCCCGTCATTATTTTAGACGTTCTTTTTGCAAAATGGAACCTGGGAACGGCCAAATGCCACTTACAAAAAAGAGCCAGTGCTTGCTCGGCGGGTTATTAAAAGCACCACAGGCAGTGCGATAACGCCACCACATAAAGAACGCACCCACACGGTACAGGTGCAGCGCCGCCTGTCGTCTTTTTGTCTGTGTTTTTACATTGCCTGAAATGTCCTTCTCCACAAACGAGTTTCAGAGGCCTATGCACGCAGTGTACAAACCACAAGGAGGTTTCTATTGCGATTGCCGCTTAGTGAAAAGACATACTCCAAATAGCCCTATTATTGTTCTAGCGACAAGGCCCGCCATCTTTATTGCATGGTGCCACCGAGACGAGCGCGAATTCTCGACTGAGCACTGCATTGGAAGGCTACCTTTTCAAATTTCTCTTCAGGAACGCTTTCGTTTCGGTTCCAGAATATGTACAAATATTCACCTGTCAGCCGTCCCGTTGACGTGGCAGCCACCAGGAGCAAAGATGCCCAGATGCCCGCCCTGTTTCGTGCACCCACGAGAACATTGAGGCCGTGAGTAGCCATGCGCGGACACTATTGCGGATACCTGAGCGCGGCCGCACCTGTCGTACTCTGGAGCCGCGTCCCGAGATCCGTGGCCAGTCGTATTCCAATCCGGGTGCAGTGCCCTGGCATCACATTGACGCCGTTGCATCGTGATTGACACGAACTGTCGCAATAGCAGAGCCCGGTGCTGAAAGTAGCTCAGCCGTAAAGAAGGACTTCCTGCTCAGCTTGTCCGAAAACGTCGCCGGATTTTTCAACTGAAGCCCTGCCGAACGAAGCAACCTAGTCGCTGCTTACAATGGCGACCAGCAAACAATGCGCGAGACAGCTGCTGCTGCTGCTGATGATGATGATATCCTCAGCACATGGCTCGTACCCACTCCGGGGGATTGGCCAAGAACTGGGCACCTGAACTTTTAGCTACGGTTTTTGAAACTACTGTTACAGTGCAATTTAGTAATCAGAACAGACAGAATAATTTTCCTATACTGCACTTTTTATAATATAAATGTCATGCTATATCTCTAGTTGTAAAAGTATGTATTTAAAATTTTATTCGTTTAGTTGATTGAATGAAACTACAAACGGCATCAAACACGTCCCTGTGGCTAAAGCCGAATACCGAGGCACTGAAAGAGAGTACTATTTCGGATGTTTAATTTACCCCTAATTTATGGAGCGGAATTTCAAGAAGTCTTTTTCTTTGTAATTTATACCGGCGACATATTAAAAAGTAGTGTTCTATGGTTTCTATTTCTAGACAGAATGGACACAGCGGCGATATCGCCAGACCAGCCCTGTGTAAATATAGGTTTAATGGTGGGACACGGCAGCGTAATTTTGTGATTATTACTTCCGATTGTCTTGATGGACACCAATGTATTTTCCACGGAAATTTTAGGTGTTGAAATTCAGTCCATGATGTTATTGTTTCAATTATATCTCTACGAATTAAAAAATTCCGATATCTGATCGCGGTTATTTGTGCCACCACTGGAAGGACCGATATTATTGGTCCATTCAGGGATGCTCGCGCTAATGAATCGGCCATTTCATTTAAATGTAATCCCCAGTGTCCTGGTACCTATAATAATTTTACAAGATTCAGCTCGGGGGGAACTAATGTTAGAAACGTCTTTAGAGCCGGCGAATTTGTTGAAGCTGTAAGCGCAGAGCAGACAGAAAGGGAATCTGTTATAATTACCGCGCTGGATTCATGTAAAGGGAGTTTACGCAATGCAAGAATCATTGCTAAGAGCTCAGCTTCAAATACGGGAGTAAAATCTGGCAGTCTCAAGGAGAATGACCAGCCAAGTGACATCGAGAAAATGCCCACGCCCGCCTTATCGTTGTTCACAGAAGCGTCAGTGGCAATTATGTTAATTTTGTGTACGTGTGCAAGGTAATCTTGCAATAAATTATTTAATAACCTGACTGAATGAAACTTAGGGTTCTGTGGGAAAATTTCATCGAAATCATTCTTTAAATTCTGATTTGAGTCATACGATGGAATGACGTCTCGAATTTTTACATTTAACTGTCTAATTGTTTTTGTACAAAAATAATCTTTGGGGTGTGAAAACGTGGCGAATGAGCTAGAAAGAAGGAGTTCGGATCGTTTATAAATACATACTCGGATCGTCCAATTGGAAAACTGTAAAATTTTAGAAATGTTTGTATCGTTAAGATGCGGAATCTGCAGGGCAATGTTGGTAGGCGCGCTTCCTGATAAAGAACATTGTTTGCTACAAACCTAGGGAGTCCCAGGCACAGGCGCAGGGCTTCACGCACCAAAAGGACCAGAGGCTTAGTTTTATAAGCAGGGCTTCCTGAGAATCACACACAGCCTAATTCCAATATTGGACGCATGTACACTTTGTATATCATTATGAGGGCGTCCCTGCGCAGCCCATACTTTCGGTTGCTCAGTCTGCGTAGTAAACCTAAAGCACGCTGTGCTTTAGATGCTACATTTTCTATATGTGGACTCCAGTTGAGTTTTGCATCATAAATGATCCCTAAATATTTAAGAGACTCAACCTGGGGAATTGGTTCTTGATTGTAAACTATAGAGACTGAAACCGGATCCGTTAGTGGGAACACCAATATTGCGCTTTTACTTACATTTAATGTCACGCAAATTGATTGAAGCCATACCTCAAGCATACTCAAGTATCTCAGCAATTTTTGGTATAAAGAATATATGTCGTTATCGGCCGCGAAGAATGCAATATCATCTGCACAAACGTAAACTTGCACGTCCTGATTGGCTGGAATGGAGCTCATTAATATGTTAAATAATATTGGAGTTAAGACTGCTCCTTGGGGGACACCACGAGTCTGTTTGAATTTACAGGAAGAGCAGCCATCCTTAAAGCAATAAAATTCTCTTGATCTCAAAAATTCTGCCAACCACGCAATAATATATTTTGGGACATTATGATTCCGTAGTACATTCAGTAAAACTATGTTCCACGCAGTCATATGCTTTAGCTATGTCTAATGTCACTAAAGCAGAATATTGTCTTCTTTTTCTAGCGAGTTGTATGCGGCTCTCTAAATCAGCATGGGCACACCATATAGAGCAGTCAGCTCTGAAGCCTATTTGATTTGGATTCAATATTAAATTATCCGACATCCAGACAGTAATTCTGTAATGAAGAATCCTCTCTATGAGTTTGACCATATTAGAAGTAAGAGAGATAGGTCTAATATTTTCTATGGTGTAACCTAATCCTTGTTTTTTAGGTATCGGGATTACTTTAGCTAGTTTCCAATCGTATGGTATCCAGGCGTTGTTTAGAGAATAGTTTATAATGCTTAGGAGGTCACAAGGAGATATTTCGAATAAAATTTTTATCATATGCACTGTAATTCCATCAGGACCTGGAGCTGACAAGGGTAAGTTGCGAATTACTTGAGCTAATTCAGGCACAGTAACTTCGTTGAAGTCTGATGTTAGGGCTGGTTTTTGCAAGTTATGTGACATAGACGACATGAATCTACGCTCAAGGCCTTTTGCAATCTGTTCTAGTGATTTTATCATTTCATCCGATGATAGAGTTACATAATCAATATTAATTGGTGGTGGCAGAATTTTGCGATTTCGCATATATCTAAACAGCGCCTTTTTATTTTGGGGATTTGAAAGGAAATCATAGTGTTTCCTATCATAATCTTCTTTAGATTTAGCTACTGTGGGTTTAAATACAGCAGCGTAAAATTTGTAATCAGCCCAATTTTGGGGGGACTGGTTATAAAGTAGTTTCTTCCAAGCTGCTTTTCTTCGTCTGTAGTCGCGTGTACAGTCTGGATTTCACCAAGGACTATGAGAGGCTCTGTTGGCAGACTCAACAATAAATTCAGTTTCTTTGTATGATCGTTTGATTACAGCACAAATATTCATAGGTTTTGTTTCTTCACGCTATTCAGAATGGTGAGCCAAATGTGCTTTTAAATCATTTCTAAATTTATTGTAGTTTACGAATACTCGGATCTGATAGCACGATGGTATTAACGGGCATGCAATTTCAAATATTATTGGACAGTGATCACTGTTGGTGGCACAGTCCAAGGCTGCCCAAGATGAACTAATGAGAGATGAACTTATGAAACTTAAATCTAATGCTGAGCGCGACCGATTACAAATAAATGTAGGAATTCTGGTGTTGAGACAAGTCATATGGTTATCTATTGACCAATCCCACAAACGTTTGCCACATTGATCTGTTCGGAAACCCCAACACGTGTGATGGGAGTTGAAATCTCCCACAAGGATTTTATCCTTGCAACATGACGACACCGCGGAGTCCAAACTTCGAGTGTCTTGCACACCCGCAGGGAAGTATACATTTACTAAAGTGAATGGTAGGCAGCCCGGTAAGGTTACATCTAAGGCAAAAATTTCACTTTCAGGGGACATATGTTTATATGAAATCTTCACCTTAAGACTGACTCTATTACTAATGAAAAATGCTAAGCCTCCGCCTTTCGAAGGACGGTCTAATCGGAAAGATCGGAAGTTATTTATATGAAAAGATTGATGTGTTGAAAGCCATGTTTCTTGCAGTGCAATAATATCCGGGGAAAATTTCGATGCCAAATACAATAAATCTGTTACGGCAGAGTGAATGGATCGGCAATTCCAATGAAGAATTTTGAGGAAATCTATGGTTGCGAAAAGATTGACTCAGTAACTTCTTTATTTAAAATGCTGTCTTTTAAGAAATCGTTCTTTGTAAGGTTGTCTTTGAGGTATTTTTTCGTCTTTGAGTGAATAAGTGAAGTGGCTGTTTTCGACAAAGGGGATCCAGATCGCTTTAGCGATCGTGGGTCCATGTCCATTTCATCTGAGCTTTCTGCATCCACATTGATGCCTTCACTGTGGTTCTTACTTACATCAACAGATGGACCAGCAATTTCATCATCTTGGGACGTGAGTTTATTGATTTGATGTTCGTGGACACTCAGTAGTTTGCGTAGTCATGCTAATAGCTGCTGTTGTGCCGAATATCTGCGCCATCTGGTTAGTTAGGATTTGTGTCAAGGACTCACAAAGGTTTCCAGCTAGTCACTCCATGGCCTTCTCCATTGCCCTTTCGACTGCATCAGCAATAGTAATTGACAGAGACGCTTCCGTGGCGATTGTATGACGGGCTGTGACAGCTGCGTATCCCTGTGTTCAGCCTGCATTTCAGATATGGCTTCTTGACGACAACAACGTCTTCGTTCAATGATTTCAAGAAATTGTATTTCTCGTGGCCTTGCCGAGCTATTCATATCATCAGCAGAGTGACCTTCATTGCAGAGGCAGCACTTTTCTTCCTTGCTGGTGCACTCGCTGGAATTGTGTTCCTCCCCACAAACTCGGCACCTAGGAGCAGACCTACATCGTCTCATAGTGTGTCCGTAGCGCCAACACATGACACATTGGAGAGGACGAGGGGATAGAGGTTCCACTCGATAGATTAGGGGCCATGCCTTAATTTCTGTTGGTCTATCTGTCCCTGCAAAAGTGACAATGACCGATTCAGTAGGAATTTTGCTCTTGTCTACCACACGTCCGCATCGATAGACTGAAATTGCACCTGCTGGTGAAATCATCTCTAATATTTCTGTTGGTGTCATGTTAACATCAACGCCACGCACCAGCCCTTTCACACACGCCAAGTGAGGTGGAATGAATGCCCTTACCAGATTTGAAGCAAACGTGGAACACTTAAGAAGGTCTTTTACACAGGGCTGGTCTGGGGAAAAGCATAGAACACCTCCTCTGCCAAACTGGCGGACCTCTGTGATATTCAGGAAATGGGCTGTCGCCGATCGCAGTTCCGCCTGAATCACTTTCGGATTCTTCATCCGTATGAAGCCATCATTGGTTGGGACGATAGCCACGGGAACAGATCTCACGCCGTTGCGCAGAAACAAATCCACAGGTAAATCCTGCGAGGGTATAGAGGCGGACCAGAGGGAAGCCCCTGGCCCTGGTGACGAAAATGACATATGTCTGGTCTGATTAGCAAAAAAGCACTTATTAGACAACAAGTACTCTGCTAAAGCAGTTAACAATCAAAATAGAGTCAGAAACTACTCAATCCTTGGCCGCAACCCCCAGAGCCGAACACGCAGCACCGACTGGCACAGAGCGAACACCAGAGACCAGAGACTGAATTGACCTTGACAACCGCCGACGTCCAACCGCCGACAACCGCCGACGGGCCTGGTGCTTCTGTCGGGGATTTTCTTCTTCTGGGGTTCTTCTGGGCATTCTTCTGGGATAGCTGCCTGGTGCGTTCTTCGTTTTCTTCTCACGCGCGTCGATCACATACTAGGAAATGCGGTGATGATGATGACGACGACCTTGAGAAAGAGAGAGAAAGAAAGCCATGGAGGTTAGCCAGTGTAAGTACAGGCTGGCTACCTGACCATTTGCATATACCCATACAGGATAATTGGCCAACATAATTACCTTGCTAAGGTACTTCTTCACCAGAGGATCCATGCCAGTGCAGACGTAAACGTATCTGGTGTTAGTGTGCATTTAAGCCTCTGGTTCATTAGAATAAAATCGGCTAAACGCTATGGTAAAATAAAAATTACTTGAAATTTCTACCGAACAGCTTTTCCAGCGGCTACTTGTTGCCATAAAAGAGGAGTACCCCTATAGAAGCGTGAATCTGTATGTTCATTTGTGGCTTGAGGTATTGCCATTTAATCTGCAACATATAACGAACCATAGCCACGAAGAAAAGAGGATAGGTCGACAATGCAGCAGCTATTGCTAAAAGGGAACAGAAATAGAATTTCAATAACACATTTCTGGGAATGCCCTTAAGGCGGTGTCTATGCATAGATGCGTCATATTATTTTATACGTATTGCGAAAAATGCATGGAACGCCATCTATTAATATTTCTATATTAAGCAATCTATACTACTCGTACTTTTTTCGTTTTATGTGATTGTTGTAGAGGTGACGTTTTGCCACTAATATGTAGTATCGGTTACGTTTTCGATAGCGCAGCCAATCCCACTCATAGGGTTCACTCTAAAAGTCCCATTCACTGGAACATCAAGCACGTCCTTGCTTCTGGTCTAAGTGAGCCGCCGAGAAGCGACATGAATATTTTCCCACCTGCCGAGGGGTGCGCTGGAAAGGAGAATACCAGCTCGGATGCATCCACATTCAGGACCTCACAAGAGATGCAGGTGGACATGCAGGCGGCCACAAGAGATCTGGGTGGTCATGAGCAACATGGCCCGCCGGGCGCTATGCCCGGCGTACGCGAGGTGTCGCAACGCAGCAAAGGCTTCGTCGCGGACGGACTGGTGCTCAGGGAATTGCGAACCTTCCACCAAATTTCGCCGACCCCCTGAGCATGACGCCATCATGACCGAAACGCCGGGTCCAGAACAACACGGCGCCGTGCCATGAAGACAAATCGTCAACTCCCGCCTGTCGTCTGCGTGCTTCTGAGCAAGCAAAAGGATCTGGGATGCGGTCCTTCGCTGCGTAAGCTTCACGCCATTCAGATCACGCCATTCAAGCTAGTTTACGGAAGGAACCCGATGACGACTCTCGACCCCACGCTACCGCAAGCCACCAAGGCGCGTCGAGCGCGCCGAAGAAGCCGGGCAGCTCGTCCGCCTGCGCATAAAGAACCAGTGGACGACCGACAGCCTTCACTAAACTTTTCGACGAAGCTACGTGGAACACAAACCCAGCCACTGTGTTTGGGTTTGGACCCCGATACGCCAACTAGGTGTTAGTTAGCAATTTCGGACGCCACAAGATCATCCGACATAATGGCGCACTGGACTATGAGGTCGTGTCATTTGACAAATCGCAATCACGGTGGCGCCGCGCACGACCTGAAGCCGTAGGCATGATGCGCCTTAATGCGCCCGCTGGCTAACTGTGGACTTTTTTTCCTTTATTCTTTTGCTTTACTACATGTGCTGTAGTTTTTTTTACTTCCTGTTTGTAGCATTGACGCGATGCTATTTAAGAGGGGCCCATTGACTGGACTGGACTGGAAAAAGTTTATTTAGGTCCTGCAGGACGCGCTTAGGGCGTAGCGGGCGTCTCCCACGTGGGGACTGACAGGGAATACCTGACGGCCGCTTCGTGGGCCTGCTGGACGGCCCATTGCTGGTTGGCGAGAAGCGAGCTTCTGAGGGACTTCTCCCAATTGTCCGAGGTAGAGTCAGGATGAGTGTTTCTACACTCCCAGAGTATATGTGCGAGTGTCGCCGTGTATCCGCACGAGGGCACATGTCGCTGGGGTACGAGACAAGATAGAGAACGTGGAGTTTGGCGGGGTTTGGGTACGTGTCTGTTTGTATGTATCGTAGGGTTAGCGCCTGCGGTCTGTTAAGTTTAAGGTGTGGGGGCGGAAAGATCCGGCGTCCAAGGTAGAAGTGTTTTGTGATTTCATTGTACGTAATGGGTGCATCCCTGTTGGCGTCTATCTCGTCGGGGTGGGGTTGTCCTGGGACGGCGCGGTCAGTAAGCGCACGCGCTGCGTCGTGGGCGATCTCGTTGAGGTTTGGCGGGGCACCCGGCACCCGGCCGAGATAGGCGGGGAACCAGATGACGGTGTGGGGCTTGAGGGTACTCTGATCTGCGCTGCGGAGGATGCGTAACGTCTGGTCCGAGACAACGCCACGTTCGAAGGCTTTGATGGCCGGGCTGGAGTCGCTGTATATGACTGACCGTTTGCTGTCGAGCACAGCTAGGGCTATGGCTACTTGCTCCGCAACTTCGGGTTCTCGAGTGAGGGTTGTGGCGGAGTTCAGGATCCGCTACGAGGACGAGACCGCGACCGCGGCGAAGGCTCGGTTGTTGCGATAGGCAGTGGCGTCGGCGAACGGGACGTTCGTTTTCATGTCTATGAGCCTGAGAAGAGCGGTCACTCGCGCAAGGCGCCTGCCTCTGTTTAGGTCGGGACGCATATTTCTCGGAATGGGAACGATCGTGATAAGGTCTCGGATCTCGCGGGGGACCGGCGTGTAATCTGGGGGATCCCTGGTTATCAAGGCGAATAAGCTGAGCTTGCGAAGAATGTGGCGGCCCGCCATGGTGGTCGTGAGTCGGATCATCTACGTTCGCTCCTGGGGCTCTGCGATCTCTTCTAGCGTGTTGTGCACGCCGAGCTCGAGGAGTTTATAGGTGGAAGTGTGGATAGGTAGGCCAAGGGCTCGTTTCACAACCTTTCGAATAGGGGCGTTGAGTTTGTGGCGCTCCGCACGTAGCCAGTTGTGTATGGCGGCGACATACACAACACGTCGTTACGCTTGGCACCCCTTCGCGGAGCCAATGATCGAGCCCGGACTCGCCATTGTGCTTCGAAACACCGGTCCACCGGTTCAGTCCCCGCCTACTAGGCCTAGCGCCCGAGTCTGGTCCACTGCAAGAAACCTCAAGAAATCGTTTGCCTCCTGCAACTACCATGGCCACCGCGCCTCCAACGCAAGTAACCCTGCAGAACCCTATGGTTCCGGAGAGCTTTCATGGTGATGTCTTTGAAGACGTCCAAGATTGGCTAGACCAGTTCGAGCGAGTCACCAAGTACAACCATATGACCAGCTCGGCGGACAAACTCTCGAGTGTCTATTTCTATGTGAAGGACAATGCTCGTACGTGGTACGTGAACCGGGAGAGAAGCTTTGTCACCTGGGACGACTTGTGCACGCAGATGCTGGATAGTTTTACAAGCATCGACAGGAGGGAACATGCGCAGCGTCTCCTTGAAACGCGCATTCAAAAACCCCATGAGAGCATTTCTATGTTCTCAGAAGATATGGCCCGTTTTCTCCGTAGAGCAGACCCTGACATACCAGAGGAGAGAAAGCTGCGGTATCTCTTGCGGGAAGTGAAAGAACAACTGTTTGCCGGCGTTGTGAGAAATCAACCGACAACAGTGGCGGAGTTCACAAAAGAGGCCACAGCCATTGAACGGGCCCTATAGCAACGATACCGCCAGCATGACATGGGTAACTCGGCGGCGAACACTTCCGTACTGGCTGTGAGTAACGGCAAGCCTCTGCGTGAAGTCATCCGAGAGGTTGTGCGAGAAGAGCTTCGGCAGCTTGGATTTGTTAGTACGGGTACGGAACCGGCGCCATCAGTATCTTTTGTAGCTGATGTGGTCCGGGAAGAAGTGCGGCAAGCGTTTTCATCGCCAGACTGTGGTAACGCGCCGCGGCGCCTTACTTATGCGGGGGCTGTTCGCCGTCCAGTCAACGCAACTTCGCCGCCGTTCACACCCACAACCAGACCATCACCTACGCAACAAAAAGAGTCGATATCGTCAACCCCGTCGACTCTACCAACCTCGCCGATCAAGCCACCACAAAAAATGCCATATCTTCGACACACGCACGCCAATCCTTGGCTCCATGGAGAGTTGCCACCAAACTATCAGCGTCAGAAAACCGATTTGTGGCGCACCGTTGACCGCCGACCAGTGTGCTACCATTGTGGCGAAGCTGGACATGTTTATCGAGTTTGCCACAAATGGAACAACTATCACGCTGCCCAATACCCAAGCTTTCCTGCCAACTACGCCTATTCTCCGTATGACGGTCGACGCGTCTTCGGCGCTCCTGTTAACGTCCAGCCGCAAAATACGACGACGCCCCGATCACGTTCTCCTTCGCCTTCTCCTGCGCGCCACACTTCACCGACTCGTCGCAGTTTTGCCGACGTCACTAGGGGCAGGTGCCCTAGTCCGCGACAGGGAAACTAGACGCAGCGACCTCCGGGGGTGAGGTTGCAGTACTCGAAGTTCTCCATATCTCCCATTATCGACGTACGACGATGTAAAGATCCCTACGAATGCAACGACTAATACGGCGAAGACGGCGAATGCAACGACGAATACGACGGACTCAACTACGAAAGACGTAACTGACGTCGTCAGCGCCGACCTCATCGACCACCAAGTAGCCGCTCTTGTTGACACTGGCTCCCATTTTTCAATCATAAGCTTACAGCTCACCGACAAACTAAGGAAGGTGAAGATGCCATGGCACGGACCCAACATAAGAACCGCCGGAGGTCAGTTGATGACACCTGTCAGGAAATGCACAGCCCGACTCTTAATCGCCGGTTAAACCTTCGTCGCCACCCTCGTCATTCTTTTTTAGTGTTGCTAGGAACAGAGTGACAGAGTGGCAGAGAACAAACGCATGTACAAGACGCAGTAGGTTGTCTTCTTTCAGGCCGTGGTGGCGGCTGGACACTCTACGTACGAGTCGTATGGCATTTTCAGTCTTAGTCATGAGTTTCTGCACCGTTAGGGTGTTGGTTCCGCGGGACTCGATGATCATACCCAGGACCCTGATGGAGTCTACCCTGGGAACTATACGACCGTCTCTTATGCGGAGTGAGATGTTGCGTTCGGCCGGAGGTTTCCACTCCCTGGGCTTGGCGCCACGGCTTTTGGGCAAGTATAGCAACAGCTCCAACTTGGTGGGGGAGCACTTGAGAGCAGTGTGTTCGAGGTAGGAGTCGGCAGTTTCAATGGCCTTCTGCGGGGCGGATTCGATGACGCCATCCGACCCCGCGGAGCACAAGATGGTTATGTCGCCCACATAGGTGGTGTGATTTCGCCCGTCGATCTTCGAGAGTCGTTCGGAGAGCCTGATCATCACTAGGTTGAAGAGCGTCGGCGAGAGGACGGACCCCTGGGGGGTTCCCCGCTGTCCGACCTCGACTTCTTCCGACACCGGGTCTCCTGCGCGGAGGACAGCCCTCTGTCGGGTGAGGAAGGAGCGGACAAAGTCGTAGAACCGACGCCCGAGCCCGAGGTCTGCGATCGCCTTCAGGATGGACGAGTGGGCTATCGTATCGAATGCCTTTTTTAAATCGAGGCCGAGTTGGCACGGATATCCTGAGTGTTTCCTCCGGTGAGAATCTGATGTTTTAAGATTGACATCCCATCTTGAGTAGATAGCCCAGGCCCGAAGCCGATCATGTGGTGCGGGAGGCAGTTGTGGTCCTCGAGATGTCGACCGACACTGTTGAGGACGACGTGCTCCGCCACCTTGCCCACGCACGACGTGAGCGAGATGGGCCGGAGGTGATCTAAGGTAGGTGCTTTTCCCGGTTTGGCAATAAGGATCGTGTGGGCGAGTTTCCAGGCGTTGGGTAGCTCGCCCTTCCACGTTTCGTTAATAGTATCGGTGAGGTAAGTGACGGAGGGCTCATCCAAGTTGCGTAGGAGCTCGTTGGGGATGCCATCGGGGCCAGGGGTGGAGCGGCCATTAAGTTCGTGGAGAGCTCGGCGCACCTCTTCGACGGAAAAGTCGGCATCTAAGTGGGTGTTGTCCGTACCGGCGTATTTGGGGTGAGGAATCGACGGGTCCGTGGGAAGCGGAAGATATTTCTGCACGAGGCTCTTGGTGGCGTTTTCCGGTGGTGTGGTCCCTTTGGCCTGCTGGAGTATCTTCGTGAGAGAATGGCGCTGATTGATGCGGGTGTTGGTGTTTGTGTTGTCGAGCAGGTGTTTGAGGAGGTTCCATGTTTTGCCATTACGGACCTGCCCGTCAATCGAGTTACAGACTTCGTCCCACTGCTGTTTGGAAAGGATGCTGCAGTGATCTGCTATGCTCCTGTTCAGCTCGGATATGCGTTTGCGTAACCTCCGATTGAGGCGCTGGCCCTTCCACCGGGCCAGGAGGGATTGTTTGGCCTCGAGCAGGTGGGCGAGGCGACTGTCCATCCTCTCGGTGGGCAGGTCTGTACAGATGGTTTTGGCGGCCTTGCCGACGTTCACCTTAAGCTGATCCGTCCACGTCTCGAGACGGCGCGGCGTAGGGAGAGGGTCGTTCTGCGCGAGTCCTACAGAAGAGGTCCCAGTCTACCCAGGTGTACGTCTTGGTCTTCCTGCTGACTGTGGGGAAGTGCACGGCCAATAGGAAATGGTCGCTACCGAGATCTACCGCGAGGTTGGACCAGCAGGCGCCGGCGATATTCTTGACAAAGCAGAGATCCGGGGTGGTGTCTCTTTGCGTGAACGTGCCAGTGTGGGTGGGGAAAGCCTTGTCCGTAATCGTGGCAAGATTGATGTCGTTCGCGTTCTGCCAAAACTCGTTACACTTGGGGGTGTCGTACGCGTTACCCAGGTGCGATGCGCGGTGTTAATGTCGCCCGCGAGCACTATTAGGTTGGAGCCGGCGAGGCGAATGGCTTTCTGGAACAGGCGTTTGAACCGTTGCTTGTGGTGGCTGGGGCTACTGTATACATTGAGTATGTACACGTTTTGTCGGGATGCGTATCCGGAGAGAAGCTCTACCATGACATGTTCGATTTCAGGCATGTCGAGGTCGTGCACAAGGCAGGTGATCTTATTAGCGACCAGAGTGGTGGTGCCGGGTCCTTCTGAAGGGCCGGGTAACCACTGGCGTCTGGAGAACGGGGTGCTTGGTACTACAGTTTTTTGTAACAGGACGACGTGGGGTTTGGCTTCGTGGCTGCGGAGGTATTGCTGTAGGGAGGCTTTCTTCCGGGCGAAGCTCCTACAGTTCCATTGCCAGTTGCGCATCTCGTCATTTAGCCTGGCCATCCTAAAGCATTTGGGGGTTGGTCCGGGCGTCCGACGGGTACAAGAGAGCCACGTGAGGGGGTGGACTGGGCGTAGGCATGCATTGCGAGACCAGCTCAGCTGCGGCGACAGCGGGGGCTACGACGTGGTCGAGATAGTGTTCTACTTTGCCCAACTGATCACCGTGGGCCGCGAGGGTGGACTGCACGAGGGCCATATTCTCGCCGAGGAAGCGGAGGCTTGCCTTAATCGACGACAGAACGCTATTCATGCCATCTAATTCTGGCTTTAAAGCGGGATGTTCGCGAAAGACCACGCGTTTCTTGGGCGCGCTCTCGCCATCGTCGTTGGTGGCGTCTACGGGTTCCTGCGGCGACGGGGTGACTGCATTGGCGGTGTTGTCAGTGGCGGGTGTAGCGGCGCGCACGCTCGTGTCGTTTTTCATTCCGTAATGGTGGCCGTGAGTTTGTGTATCATTTCTTTCCTCATTGCGTTTTCGCGCTTGAGGAATGCTATCTCGGATGTGGTGTGTGTAACATACTCTGGAAGTGATCCCGACCCTACCTGTGATGTAGCGTTTCCTCTTCCTCGGACGATGTCCGCCCAAGTGAGGGTGCCTCGCTTATTCTTGCTGGCGTTGCCTGCCGATGATGGTACCGGAGGGCTCGCCGATCGTTGATGGGGGCCCTGGTTGTGCCGGGGCGGGGCCCGGAATGGGAGCCCGAGAGGGATCCGGGACGGGTGCCGGAAGGGGATCTGGAGTAGCCCCTTGATGCAGATCCAGTGGAGGCCCCGCGTGGCGCACCACGGGAACACGCCCGATGACGGTTCCGCGACCTCGATCCACGCCTTGAGCGGCTCCCGGAACGGTCACCGGATCGGGACCTGGATCGGTTGACAACAGACCGACCACCGTCGTCGGCGGCTGCGTTGGACGCTGTAGCAGTCGTCGTCGTCTCGCGTCAAGCGTGGTCGCTCCCATCGTCGTCTTCGCACCACGTAGGGAATGTGATAGCGTTCTTTACATGCCTTGCCGGCAGTGAGGTGAGCTCCACCACAAAGCTTACATTTTGGTGTACACTGGTGCTCCCGATCGGGGTTCGGCGCACCGCCGCCTCGGCAGGGAACGTCTCCGGGGTTGGGGCAAACGTCCGCGCGATGTCCGAGCCGTCCGCAGGCGTGGAATATATCGATCTGCATTTCAGCAGTACCAAACCGTAACGCACGAAATTGGGCACGCGGTGGCCATCGAAGGCCACGATTACTGCGGTTGTATTGCCGATGCGCTTGGCAGCCAGGGCTAGTGGATTTCTGTCGTTGACAATCTGCATCGATGTCCGCCGATCCGTCTTGCACGGGGATCCCCCGGATGACGCCTTCACACATACTGTGCGGTGCCGCTTCGTTGGCCCTAATTTCATAGGTCTTGTCAGCGATGCAGATTTGTTTTACGCGTACGTAGTGGTTAGCGTTTTCCTCTTTTCGGCGTGCTCACCACTAAGATTTTCTGCTTGTTGTTGGGGCATAGCGTTTCCGCGTGTTGTTTCACAGGACTGAGACCAGCCGAGGTGGCAATGGCATCGGCGGCTACCATTGGGCCAACCCTAGCGATATTAAGTCCCCCTCTGGGTTAGATGATCATGGGGATATCTTCCTTTGGCAGTTGCGGCATTGCGCTCGCTCGGATGATGTTGTTTTTAGCGTTCTCTCTACCGCGGGGCTTATGCTCTCCGCGTTTCAAAGTGCCATATGGTGGTGTAGCTTTGGCGCCTACATTCTGAGCTACTGCTCGGCGAGACGTGACGATTTGCCAGCCTTGATCTGGTGTGATTTGGGGGCCATTACTACGTGTAGTTATCCTTTTATCGGGGTTTACATTTCACTCGCTAACAACACAACTTAGTTATCGCTCACCGCAACACGCGTCTGCATGATTGAAACTTACTCTAATGTTCTCGGTGATTCTATCTGTCGTGTGTGTTCTCACCGAACATTGTGTAATCAGATCCTAAGCGTGACGCGAATTGCGTAGTACTTACTTGAATATTAACAGTTCTACCTCATTGCTGCATTTGCATTACCCTATTTTTTGTTCAAAACGTAATTCTGTAGAATATTATATAATCTTTCAATTCATTTCTTGTCGTGTGTAATTATTTGTCGATAACTTTACATCTTTGCTGCATTTGCTCTAACCTAAATTGTTTTGTTCTTTTTAATTAGAACAGGAGGTTCCCTTATAGCCTTGAGCTTTGGGACATCCTTCTGTACATCTTGTTACTGTACTTTCATTTTCATGAGTGAATAAAATTATTCTTCTTCTTCGTCTTCAAAGAGTGCTTTGACTCACGAGTGCAGCGATTTTAACGAGTTATTATACATATTGAGCTTGACGTACGTAGCACACGCTAACAAAGACGAAGACTGAGATGCGAACAGAGTTGACTTAATATGCGCGCCACCCGCCGTGGCTGCGTAGTAGCTATAGTGTTGGGCTGCTAAGCACGAAATTGCGGGATCCAAGCCCGGACACGGCGGTCGCATTTCGATGATGCCTAAATGCGAAAACAGCCCGTGTACTTCGACTTAGGTTGGCGTTAATGAACCCCAGGTGGTCCAAATTATTCCGGAGTCCCCCACTACGGCGGGCCTCATAATTAGATCCTGGTTTTGGCATGTAAAACCCCATACCTTAATTTTTACTTGTGCGCGCATTTTTTTGCCTTCGTTTATTGTGCGCAACGTGTATGGCTGCATGGCCACACGGGACTGCGTGCCGGCCATAATGATGGCAAGACGTTTTAACTCATGCCTGTTGTCTAAGATACACGTACATTACAAGTAAAAACAATGAGTAGAAGGAAAAAATTCTGCCAGTCAACCAGTATAGCATATATGGCAATATATTTTTACAAGACCTCGAAAAAAAAAACATCTCACGCTAAAGAGGGCGAAGCTGCGTACGAGTTGATGCAGGAGTGTACCGAAATAAAGACTGCCGAAAAGTCCGTGTCATCGGCGAGCTTCGTCATCCGCCGTCACCTTAACAGGCGCGTCATCGGCGTAATTTGCTGGGCGCAGCCTGACTTCCGGGTTGACCTTTGCAGAGCCGATTTTATGGAAGCCTGCATAACCTCCACAAGATCTGCCAGGACGTCCTCGTACTGCTTGAAATGCACGAGAATTTGTGTGACAAATACCCCACCAAAGTCAGAATAGTGGTAGAGTGTTTTGCCTCACAGAAGTTCGAAGCGCCCGTGGATGACAGTGATGGTGAGGCTGGCCACGGAACGAAGCAATGCGCGGAAGGGGACGACTGCGGGCTTGTCGACGCCACGCGTGAAGCCGACCACGCACCAGCTGTGGCTACCCTCAACGCCATACACATCACCCTTGCTCCAGGCGCCAACACTGGAAACGTGTCTAGGGCTGCGAAGTGTTCCTGCGATGGTCAGGCGGTGGGCAGAGGCTTCGATAATCCGGGGCTGGCGGAGGCGTCGCCTGGTGTGAGAGCACGCTGCACCAGCTGCGATCACGTTCCGCCCCTTGTGAACCATCGTCTTGGACAAGATAGCTGCCGTGGGATGTGACAGCAGTGGCTGCACCAGCCGATCCGTGACGGGAATGACAAGGGACGCTTCTTCTGTGCATCGTTCCGCTGAAATATAAAGATTTCAGAATAAATCGCAATCTTTGCATCACCGTTGAGAAAAGTACCTGATTTGTTCGCACTGTAGGGAAGAAGAACGGCGCTAGAAAGTCCCGTCGGGCCATCGCGGGTCTCGCGATGTTTTGTTCCAATATTTAACTTCCATACTAAATGGCTAAATTATACAAATGTAATGCGCAACAACATGCTCCTTCTTTTATTTAATTTTGGTTGAATGACAATCGAATACCTTCATTGTATAACGTGTACTTCGCTCAAGGGCGTATATTCACAAAATTCACGCTGGAACGATTACGACTGCGATAAATGAACCACGAAAAGAGCACCCTCCCATTATGCAAGTGCCATGTCGTATGTGTTATTTTTGTGTTTGTCTTTTTGCGGTCCGTGAAGTGTAATTAAGTAGGCCTCAACTTGTACACGAACGAGTTCTAGGAGCCTGCGCGACCAGTGTACAGACCACATGCAGGTTTTTATTGCGATTACCACTTAGTGAAAAGAAGTACTCGAAATAGCCCTAATATAGCGACGATTCCCGCCAGATTCAGTGCATAGTGCCACAGAGATGAGCGCGAACTCTCGACAGAGCAATGCATGTCAAGGCTACCTTTTCAACTTTCTCTGTCAGGAAAGCTTTCGTTTCGGTTGCAGAATATGTACGAATATTTACCTTTCAGCCGTCCTATTGACGTGGCAACCACCAGGAGCAAAGACGCCCAGATGCCCGCCGTGTTTCGTGCACCCTCCAGCACGTCGAGGCCGAGAGCAGCCATGCGCGGACACTGCTGCGGATACCTGAGCGCGGCCGCACCTGTCGTACTGCGGAGCCGCGGCCAGAGATCCTTGGTCAGTCGTCTTCCCATCCGGGTGCAGTGCCTTGGCATCAGATTGACGCCGTTGCATCATGATTGACACGAGCTGTCGCAACAGTATAGCACGGGGCTGACAGAAGCTCAGCCCTATAAAGACGGATTCCTACTAAGCTTGTCCGTAAACGTCGCTGCATTTTTCAAATGAAGCCCTGCCGAACGAAGAAACCTAGCCGCTCCTCACAAATGGCGGCGGGCGCGCATGAACGAGACAGCTGCCTAGTGCGTTATTCGTTTGCATCTACTCACGCGTTTCGATCACAACCTAAGAAATGCGATGATGATAATGACTGTGAAGTAATTTGCATATACCCATACTGGAGATTTGATCAACATAAATATCTTGCTAATGTACTTGTCCAGATACCAGAGCAGACCTAAATACTATCTGGTGTTGGTGTGCATTGAAGCCTCTGATTTATTACAATAAAATCATGTAAACGCGATGTTAAAATAAAGATTACTTGGAAACTTTATCAAGCAGCCTTTCCAGCGGCTACCTGTGAGCAAAAAAAAAAGGAATATCCCGATAGAAGCGCGACTTTGTATGTTCATTTGTGGCTTAGGGTATTGCCATTTATTCTGCAACATATAACGAATCATAGCCACGAAGCAAAGAGCATTGGTCGAGTAATGCAGCAGATAATGCCAAAAGGGAGCAGAAATGGTATTTCAATAACAACTTTCTGGTAATGCCCTTAAGGCGGCGTCTATGCTTAGATGCGTCATTTTATTTTATACGTTTTGCGAAAAAAGTATGGGACGCCATCGATTACAATATTTCTTTAATTAGAAATCCATAATATTCATATGCTTTTCGTTTTATGTGATTTTTGTAGAGGTGACGTTTTCCGACTTACCTGTAGTATGTGTTACGTTTACAATAGCGCAGCCAATCCCACTCATAGGGTTCACTCTAGAAAGCACATTCACTGGAACATCAAGCACGTGCTTGCTTCTGGTCTAAGTGAGCCGTTGAGTTACGACATGAATATCGCCCCACCTGCCGAGGGGTCCGCGAGAAAGGAGAAGACCAGCTCGTATGCATCCACATCCGGGACCTCACAAGAGATGCAGGTGACCATGCAGGTGACCACAAGACATTTGGGCGGTCAAGAGCAACACGGCCCGGCGGCCGCGAGGTGTCGCAACGAAGCAGAGGCTTCATCGTGGACGGACTGGTACTCAGGGACATTGCGAACCTTCCACCAAAGGTCGTCGACGCCCCCGAGGATGACGCCATCATGACCGAAACGCCGGATGTAGAGCAAGATGGCGCCGTCCCACGAAGACAAAAATCGTAGACTTCTGAACAAGCAAGAGGATCGTAGGTCTCGTGTAAAGATATGCTTTCAGCTGCTAAAATGTTTGTGGCATTTTCTAGTAGAACTATTGTTGCTTAAGCAATGCCGCACAACTTCAGCGGTTTTGGGGTTCTGCTTCTTTCCACGCCGTCACGGGTTCCATTGTTGACCGCGACGACCCCGTTTAGTTCGGGTCAGAGTGAAAATAATTGTGTACATATATTTTGGTGCGGATTAAGGGACCCTTGCTGGCCAATATCAAATTGCAGTCCTTAAAAAATTATGCATAGTCACAAGGAGGATTGGCCGGCCCCATGAGTAATTTTCGATGACTGAAACAAATATCGAAACAAAAATAGAAAGAAAGAGTCAGTCAATGGTGCATCTATGAGACGCGACGTTCTTGCTTCCTATGCCATTGCGCACACCCACTACGGGGATTGGCCAAGAAACTGGCGGTAAAACGGGTGGGACGCGGGGAGAAACTTGAGGGAGAAAAAGTATTGTGAGTTAGTTAGTTAGTTAGTTAAATTGGATTTATTGGCGCAAAAACGGCTACGGCTATGCTGCGCCAGACACAGGGTGATAAACTTTCCTTTGTAGATGGAGCATACTTTATTTAAAGCTAACGATGACATTTATCACATGTTGGTTGCTCCTCCTTTTTTAAAAAGGTAATTATGTGTCATGTGCGTGTGGCCTCTCCGAAGTCGACAAAGTATTACATCGATGAAACGTTCTTAATGAAAACATGTCTTCCACTCCCCAAGGACAGGTTTAATAAGTTGAAGTTTGTTGTTATTTTTCAGTTTCCATACGCGTTGTCGGTTAGAAAAGAGTGCCTTGCGAACAGCTTGGATCTCGTCCCTAGCAGGTATATTAACTTTTGAAGTATTTTATTTTTTGTCGTTGCTGCACATTCATCAGCCTTTTCATTTCCGGAGATCGCAGCATGGCTGGGCACCCAGCAGAAACGAATAGTCTGTCCTTCACTTAGTTGTGTTAGTGTGTTTAGGATATTGCCGATGATGGGTTCGTATTGGCATTGCATATTCAGGGGTTTAAGTGCACTTAAGGAGTCTGTATAAATTACTGATTTTTCGTGTTTGGTGCTTATAATATTTTGTACTGCCATCCATAAGGCATAACACGCAGCAGTGAAGACTGATACAAACTGTGGTAGTCTAACTGTGTGTTCCGATGTACCTTCAACCACACTGCTCCCGACATAAATGGGCGTCTTCGAGCCATCGGTGTAAAATTCCGTGTAAGTGTCGTACGTGTCTTGCACTGTGCGAAATTCCTGTAGTATACATTCACGAGGCATATCTTGTTTTTTAGATGCGTTAATGAAAAATCTAGAATTTTTGTGAAATCGTTCCAAGGTGCTAATCTGGTTGGTTATTGCATGACAGAAAGCGTTTCAGTAGGGACATTGTAGTTAAGGACTTTCTTCAAATCCAAGTATGAGTGGTTTTATAGCATTTGGCATGTTCGTGCAGTGTAGTCGTTTCTCGCAGTGTGTGATAATGTTATGGCAAATGTGGTCAGGCGATGAGCGAACTCTTAGAACGTATGTCAACATGAGTTGCGTTCTTGTGTGGTCTAAAGAAGGCTCGTTGCTCTCGGAATACAAACTGGGAATGGGTGAGGTCCTATAGGCACTGGTTGCTAAGCGTAGTTCTTTATTATGAACGGGATATAACCGCTTAAGGTATGATTGTCTGGCTGAACCATATCTTATGCACCCATAGTCCAATTTGCTGCGTACCAGCGAACGATAAATATGAAGGAGGCATTTGCGGTCAGAGCCCCAGGGCTTCCGGGACAGGACTTTCAGGACATTAAGTGCCGTATTTGTTTTAACCTTTAGGTTGTTAATGTGTGACAGAAAATTGAGGTTTTTATCGAATATGAGCCCTAAGAACTTCTGTTCTTGTTTAAATGGCAGTACTGTTCCATTTAGTGTTAGGACGGGGTCAGGTTGTAAGCCCCTCTTCTGAGAAAACACCACAGCAACAGTTTTTTCGGACGAGAAACGGAAGCCGTTTTTATTAGCCCATAGTGTTTATTAGACCATTGTTTAGGGTGATTTGAATCTGCCGTTCACACGTTGCCATGTTAGATACGCGGAAAGCAATCTGGAGGTCATCAACGTAAAGACCGTGCATAAGGGTAGATAGTATGACTTTGTTAACCTAGTTCATTTTGACAACAAACAGTGTTGTACCTAAAACACAGCCCTGAGGCACACCGTTTTCTTGGGTGAATACGCGTGACAGAACCCTACCAAGACACACCTGAAATGTTCGATCGGACATAAAATCAGCCAGGCACTTCAGCATTCTGCCCCGAATCCCTAAGTCTGTCAAGTCCCTCAAAATACCGTATCTTCATGTGGTATCATATGCCTTCCTTCTCCAAGTCGAAAAAGACAGCTAGGCAGTGTTGTTTGTGTAGAAAGGCATTGCATTTTCATGTTCAAGTGGGACTAGGTGATCAGTTGTGGAACAACCCTTTTTATAACCACATTGATGTATGTTTAACTACTTTTGTATTTCGAGGGTGAAAGTTAGCCTGGTGTTCACAACGCATTCGTATGACTTTGCCAAACAGCTGGTGAAAGCAATGTGGCGGTAACTGCTGGGGAATGTTGGTGGTTTTCCAGATTTTAGAAAAGGTATGATTGCAACATTTTTCCATGCTTTCGATATTTCTCCAGTTTCCCAAATCTTGTTAAAGAATTTTAGTAATGCTTTTATAGATGTTTGTGACAAGTAGGCAAGCATGGTGTGATGAATACGGTCCATACCAACTGCAGTTTTTTTTTCCAGCAGAAAGTGCACTATTTAATTCTGGGAGTGTGAGGGGAGCATAGTATGGCTTATCATATGCACCTGTTGTTGGTAATATTTGTTTTTCAGGAGAGTTCTTGTACGTCAAAAATGTGTCCGTGTAGTTGGATGAGTTTAATACATTGTAGACGTGTTCCCCCAGAATGTTCGCTTGTTCGTCGAGTGTTGTTTGTGTACCAGGATTTGAGAGTAAGGGAATTGTGTTGGATGAGCAATCCCCTTTGAGTTTCTTTACCTGTTCCCACATGCGTTTGGAGGAGACTGAACTGTTAATTGAGGAGGTGTATTTCTGCTAAGAGTCTTTTTCGGCTTGTCTACAGATGTATCGTGCATGGGCTTTTTTCTGTTTGAAATTAATTAGGTTTTTATATGTCGGGTATCTACGAAGATTGCCCCAGGCCTTATTCTGTTCTTTTTTTGCTTTGGTACATTCCTCTGTCCACCACAGATTTAGTTTCTTTCGATGTTGTCCAGTAGATTTGGGTATGGCTCTTTGAGCTGCTGTGATTATGCAGCTCGTGAATGTTTCATTAATTTCGTCGACGCCTCGATCGGCTGAAAAGTGTTCTTCTAGTTTCGCAGTTTCTGTGAAAAGTGTCCAGTCTGCCAGTTGGAGTTTCCAACGACGGGGCCTGCAGGTGATAATGGGTAAAGTTGATGACAGTTTAATTATCGCCGGTAAGTGGTTACTGCCGTATTGATTGTCCAACACTTCCCAGTTAAAATCAATAAAAAGAGAAGGTGAACATAAAGATCAATCAAGACAGCTAAAATTACGTGATGTAGGTGAAAAGTAAGTAGGTGCTCCTGTGTTTAAAAGACAGATGTTGTTAGAATAAAATCTTCTATGAGTTGTCCTCTTTGGTCAGTCTTGTCACTTCCCCAAAGAGTACAATGAGCATTAAAATCTCCTACAAGTATAAACGGGTCTGGTAGCTGTTGAATGAGCTTTTCAAGTTCTTTAATATGTACACTTTCGTGGGATGGTATGTATATTGACCAACTGTTAAAGTTTTAAAAGAGAGAATAGTGACGGCAACCGCTTCGAATGGAGTATTCAGTTTAACTTCTTGGATGGAAGTGCCGCCTTTCACGACAACGGCGACTCCTCCGCACAGTCGGCTAGTGTTTTCTCGGCCTTTTCGAAAGACGGAAAAGCCTTTTAAAATATTTTGGTATTGGGGGCCTAGATTTCTTTCTCGCAAACAAAAGGCAACTGGGGAAAAAGTGTTTATGATGGCTTTTATGTCACATAGGTTATGTAGTAGACCTCTGCAGTTCCACTGTATAATAAAAGCCATGATGGAACACAAGTGAGGATGCCTAAATGATAATTGGTACTGAATTACAGATTATAGGTGACATAAGTTTTAAAAGTCGACTGTAGATTTGAACGGCAACCCTTAGGTTACCTGTCCTTTTTCGGAGCGGTTACTGGAGTTTATCCCTCTTTGAGCGCTGGAGTGAGCGCATGGTCCTTCTGTGTCAATGACACCGGTGTTTTGGTATCGACCTCCATTGCAGAAGCGCTAGAGGCAGTGTTGCCAGGTTTGGCTATATATAGCGAAATTGGGCTACGGGAAAATGTTTTGGCGTCGACTTGGACGAGTTGGCTATGTGGCTATATTTGGGCTACTGAAAATCTGCGACTTGGCTGTGTTTGGGCTATACGTGGCGCTCTAATCTCAGCCCCAGAGATGACTCTGATTGAGTAGAAGCAAATCTCGAAGGCTGTGTGTTAGCGGGCTGAGCCAGCCGCGTGGCTGTGCATGTGTGCGTGCGCGAAATGACCCCCCCCCCCCCCGCCTTTCTTCCCTCTCTGCGCTGTTGTCTCAGCCGGTGGCTTTGATATTTGATGCACTTAAACTTACACCCTACTTGATCGTTAGGCACCCGATTCCCGGGCATCGGGATGAACCTGGGGAGTAGTGGATTTTTCACAGTACACTGTACAAGCATGGCTATGCTAAGGAAGGGGGAGCCGTAACATAGGGTCGGGCGATCGTGGCGCCGACATGAAAGAAGGGAAGCACGGGTGGATGACATGCTCCAGTGTGTTCATGGCCATGTCGTCTGGGTGAAGTATCGCGCCGGGCACAGCTTCGACCTCCTCCACGTTTCTCGTGCGAAGCTTTACTGCCATTTTCCTTATCCTGCTAGGTGAATTTTTGTTCGTTCTTACATTCGAGATAAATTTCGATAGGTTGGACCTAAGATCGGATCCTCCTCAGAGAGGAGAATCCAAGCATGGGGCAGTGGGCCAAGTATGTGAGAACGTATAAAAAAGAATGGGAGCAAGACCCCGAGCCAAAGGTGGGTTCTGGTGGTTTTACTTCTAGATGGTTTGCCCGTAACGTCATGGATGCAGATATTCATTCTGCCAATATCGAAACATGTTTGCCACGATGACATCAGTACACCACGTCACATGAACTTCACCCACCCTGTTAGCTTAGCTTGTGAGGCGTCCTGCTGCTGGTTCGATGACGCGGGTTTGATTCCCGGCCACGGCGGCCGCATTTCGATCAAGGCGAAATGCAGGAACACCCGTGTACTTAGGTGTACGTTAAAGAACCGGAGGTGGCCAAAATTATTCCGGAGTTCCCACTGCATCATGCCTCCCAATCATATCGTGGTTTTGGCACGTAAAACCCCAGCAATTTATTAGAGTTTTAGAATAGGGGCCTCAAACGTAGTGGGGCCCCAAAGAAATAGCGTTGAAGCCAGTGCGCATACGCAAGACGGTAACTGTGTTTGGGTTTTGCGTGAAGCACGCTATTTCATCGATTTAGTGGGATCCCCAAAAGCTACCCCAAAAGCTTTCGTCAACAAACCTGGCGGTGCACATCGAAGCGACGGCTCTAACCTAACACAAAACTGGGCTCGATTTGTGGCAACGCGTGAAGTTTGTAAGCTAGAAGAAGTGATTCCGGTTATCGCTTTCTCTCAACTAACATGTGTAATGAAGATTGATTCATTATGCGCCGCTGATTCGGAATGCAATTGTCGATTTCATGGCTCGTAGGCCTATCACGGATTGACTTTGCTGGGTGAAGGTGCGTAAAGTTGGTTACTCAAAACTAAGCGCAACAAGCTGCATGCTGCAGATAGAATTGGTTCTAAATTGTAATTAAAGGCGACAACACGAAAGTCTAAATTAGTTTTCTTATCATAAAATGGTATATTTTATTTTATTATTTATAACAGCTTTCCTTTGACGCCGTAGTGACGCTGCAAACGCAACACGCTATCCGCAAACGCAAAACGCCTATTCCAAAACTCTTCATTCCTCCATGCCCCAATGCTAACACCCGCAAAGCTCTCCGGGCCCCAAACTTTAGGAGCCCCTATTCTAAAAATTTATTAGCCATCAACATGGTTTGTTTTTGACAGTAACCGGTGTTCACAGCATTACCACTGTTATCAATTTGTTGTTTACCATTGCTCTTTGTGCGCGTCGCGGCTTTTACCATTTCGAGTGAGTTAGTTCGGGACGTGCTCGTCGCCGAAAACGACTGCGCGCTTCTTACACTAGTGTGCCGGTTTGCGCAGAAATCTTTTAAAGCTCCGCTTACACCGATTCACACAATGAGTGGCATCTGTTGTCTGTCGCTTTTCTTAACGCATTTTCTTGGCGTGCTAGAGACCTAAGATGGCGGCCAGGTTGATGTAAATTGACACTATATAGATAGTGTGTGTCCAGCTAATCCGGGCCAAGCTAATTGAAAAGAAACAAAAAAAACGAGAAAACAAGATAGGACGATGCGGCAAATAACACGAGATATCATAGCGCGAAATATTTGTTTTAGCTCGTCAAAAAAGAAGCCGTGAGCACGTCGCCGTCGCAGATCGCTGGACAGCTGAACTTCTACGCCGTAGGCAGAGATAACGTGAGAGATCGATGACGCTGAACGTTATTTTGTGTTCACGACAGCTAAAAAGCAGAGTTTGTAGTTATTATTACTGTAAATAACTAAAAATAATAACTTAGCACTGTCTGTCATAAAATAAAAGCACCTATTTCGCCATCTGCAACAATTCGCTCGAACTTAAGAGCTTCCGGGGCCAACCAAAAGGTGTTCTGTGTAAGCATGATGTCGCTGTGGTTGATGTAAAGGGCTGATCGTCACAGACACACGGACATTTTATTACGACGGGTTGTGCAAAATATGACTGCCGTAGTCGAGTGTGAAAATGCATACACAAATAAAATTGCAAAAAATGGCTATATTTGGCTATGAAATATTTTGCACTTTTTTCTCTTTGGCTACATTTGGGCTACAACTTCTCTAGCTTTTGGCTACGCCACCTCGTCGGACCTGGCAACACTGGCTGGAGGACCGAAGGGTTGACGCTGAGGCACGTGCCTCAGGCCTTGATGGACGAGTTGTTTTAAGGCCCTGCGAGACCGGGATCTCTGGAGCCTCTGAAAGCGATGGGGCAGCACTGTGTGCCGCCACCACGGGGGCGGGAGGAGCCACCGGAGGTCTACTGCTACCCTGTAAGCAACCGGGGCCTATGTGGCGCTGCCCCCTGATGCACCACATTGGCATAGCTTAGTGGCGGTAAATATGATAGGCGTTTTCTGGCTGCATAGAACGATATGTTTTCTTTGACTGTGATTGCAATGACCTCTTTTTTTTTTTCAGACATGACCGCGAGTAAGCATAGTGATCACCTTTGAAGTTTCTGCTTTGTGGAGAAGAATTACATTTGTCGGGTTCGTGATCGTTGGAGCTGCATTTTTCACACGTTGCTTTGCCTCTGCAAGAACGAGAAGCATGGCTAAACCTTTGGCACTTAAAGCATCGTCTGGGATTCGGAATATAAGGCCTGACATTGAGCTTGACGTAGCCAGCTTCAAAGGAACTGGGCAATGTGCTGGTGGCTAATGTGAGAATGACATGCTTCGTGGGAATTTCTTGATTGTTTCGTCAAAGAACGATTCTCTGGACTTTTGTGACGCCTTGCTCCTGGAAACCCTCAAGCAGTTCCTCATCACTCAAATTCATGAAGTCTTCTTCTGAGATCACGCCTCGGCTTGTGTTTAGTCAGCGATGGAGTGAAATCGTTACTGCTACATCACCGATACTGGTGACATCCGAAAGCTTTTCCACTTGTTTGTCTTTTAGTTCTAGGAGTATATCTCCACTAGACATCTTTGAAGCCTTGTAGGTTGGTCCGAGTTTTCGCGTTAGAATCTTTGGCATCAAAAATGGGGAAAGCTTCCTCGCAGAAGTGTTTCCTACACTATGGATCACATGGTACTTTACAAATGTTGGAACATTGCTTCTAAATGTAAATTCAAATGATGCATCGGTGCGCCCTCTTTAAGACGGCGATCTGGTAAGGGGGGGAATGATGTATCCATAAAGTTTCTTGGATATTCGGCGGCGGTGGTGGTCACCCACCTCGGAGCCCAGCAGGGGGCCGGACGCAGCAGGTTTCGAGAAACCAGCAGACGCCAGCCACACACAGCGACTATAACCTAATATATATACCCTAGGTAGGATATAATACACAGGGTTAACCCTTGCCGCCAGAAAAGTCGGAAGTAAATGGAAGAGAGGAGAAGACAGGAAAGAATAAATGTGAGAGAGAAAGACGAAGATTGGAGAGAAGGATAGAAAAAGGCAACTACCGATTTCCCCCGGGTGGGTCAGTCCGGGGGTGCCGTCTAAGTGAAGCGAAGGCCAAAGAGGTGTGTTGGCTCCGCCGGGGGCCCATAAAGGTCCAAACACCCGGCTTCGGCTTAACCTCCCGCATCCCCTTTTCCCCGGACACGGCTAAGCCACGTACGGTTAAACGCGGTAGGGGCCAACCCTCATGTGCTCGGGTACGTGGTGTCGCAACACACCAAACGCCTGCTTACATAGACGCCCCTGCGGGGAAGTATTGTGAGGTAACAGCTGAAATTATGTAATAAAACAAACTAATGTTAGAGACATTTTTAATCAATCTAATTGCAATTTTGTAAATTTTTAAATAATAATTCAGTAAGTCAACGTAAATAGGAATTTTGTGAAATATTATATAATAACTTACTAAATAACTCGGTATTTTTATTGTGTCACCAAGGAACTCGCATACGGTCCTGCATACGTTCCTGTGGCTAAAACCCGATGTAGATGCCCTAATCCGGAGAATCTTTTCAGTGTTTAGAGCAATGGGTAGCTTTAGGAATAGAATTTTGAATGATTTCTTTCTCTGGATTGCGAATCTGCGGCAGGTTAATAGAAAACGATCAATGGTTTCAGGTTTTTTGCAGAAATGACACAGAGGGAACAGCGCCAGACCAGACCTGCTTAGCTAAAAATCTAGGATTGGAATACGGCATTGTAAATTTGTGACGAGATTTCAAATTTACGTGAGGGACTCTGTTGATTGTGCCAAGTGTAAATCAAATGGTTTGTTTCTTATTTGGAATGTCTGTTTTGCGGAGTATATTTAAAGGCATAGTTTTCTAAATCTAGCCGCGGTGATATAAGCAGAAGTCGGCAGAACATAGATGACTGGTCAATGTAGGGATGCATGTGCAAGTGTGTAAGCCATTTGCTTTAAAGACAAACCACGGTGACCTGGTTCTTGTCGCCTTGGCCGCCCACCCATCTTCTTCACCAACTAAATATACGGCACGTACCTGAAGTCAGTAACCAGCGTACGAGATAACAAATGTTTAACATAAATTGATGGCCGATACCATATCTGAATATAAGGAGAAACAAGTAAAACATCAGGAAAATAAATTACACCATCTTCCCGAGGGGAACCATGGGCTTATGCGGAGCATCGCGGTCGGCGTTAATTACGTTGATTCCCGTTCTCGAAGGTCGGGTTCCCCCGCACACTTCGTACGTTTACGTTGAACTTCACGGTCCCGAACCTCAGGTTCTGCTGCTCGACGTTCACGAACCAACGCGGCTTCCCGTTCTCGAAGGTCGGGTTCCGCAGCTCGCTTCGTACGTTTACGTTGAACTTCATGGTCCCGAACCTCAGGTTCTGCTGCTCGACGTTCACGAACCAACGCGGCTTCCCGTTCTCGAAGCTCAGGATCCGCTGCTCGACGTTGACGTTTCCAAGAGGCTTCGCGTTCTCGAAGTGTGGAATCTGCTGCTCGACGCTGACGTTTCGAAGCAGCTTCGCGTTGGCGAACTGAATCTGGATCCGCTGCGCGTCGCCTACCTTTACGTTCTGCGTCGCGAGCTCTTCTCTGCGCAGCCTTGTCTTCAGAGGTGCTCGCGGTTCTGTTAATGAACTGGCTGCTGCTGTTTGAAGATGTTCCAGACAGTTCGTTGACAGATTCATTGGCGTCCATTCAGCGCATCGGACGGCGCAGCGTGACTAAACCGAAGCACCAACTGAGGCAGCGGCGCATCCACCGGGTTTATATAAGCAGCTGGCCTGGAGAGGAGGAGGAGAGAGAGAGGCGCGCAAGTGCGCGCTATCGCATAGGTGGCGGATGAAGACACGCAGGGAGAAGCGCGTTATCGAACAGATGGCGTGGAGAGGGGGAAAGAGGAGTTATCGCACAGCTGGGGTGGAGAGAATGAGGAGAGGTGCGGACGGACGCCGACGCCAACGACGCCGCGGGACAGGCCGCCGCTATAAGATGCTCCGCATCTAAAACGTCAACATTGGAGCCGATTCAATTTGCTGGCGTATCCTATCCAGTGTTCCGGAGAGCGAACTACTCTCAGAAGAGACGCCGCGCCAGAAGGCTCGCTGGAAAGCTTGTTTTTACTGAGAACAGCCGTGACGAAGACATGGCGGCGAATCCCGTTCTTGAAGACAATTAGGCTAGTTTGTGCAGTTTACAAGGTTGGGGCATAATTCAGGGAGAAAATAGACACAGGGAGAAGAAGAAACGGACTGGACAGAGTGCTATGACCTTATAAAAATTACACCATCTTCCGGTAGGGGAACCCTGAGTAGTATGCGAAGCAGCCATGGGGTCGACACAAGGTAGTTTTATCAGCTGTATAAACTTGGACATGCAGCAGCACCATCAACGCGCAGAACTGTTGTCGAAGTCGTTGGCGTTTTGCCCCCGTTCGCACCGAACGCGCGCGGCGTTGGTGACTGTTGCCGGTGCCTCTGGGGCGCCTACCGTCGCGCCTCTAACCTAAGCATCATCGCATTATCGCACGCGGAGCCGCATGTGTTGCCATTCATTGCGCAATCCGGAGAGGAGCGTCGGAGAGGAGCGTCGGAATCCCGAGAGGAGAGGCGAGAGAGGAGGATGCGCATGATTGCCGAGAGGAGAGATGAGACAAGGAGAGGAGAGGATGGGGAGGAGGATGCGCATGCGCAGTGCGGGTGTGGACGCAGCACGGCGGAGGGAGGGCGGGAGTGACATAGCCCTAACCATAAGATGCTTCGCATCTAAAAATCAGTAGCCCCTCCCCTTGTCGAGGAAAGGGAGGTAAACGAAGCTTGTGTGTTTCTTCAGTGCTCCTCCGAACGAATTGCACTGACGAGTACCACGTTTCGCTCGAACCACAACCGCTCACACGCACTTCAGCTGGATCCGAAGTTCCGGTTTAGAAAATCGCGTTGAAACCTGGCCGTCGCACCGAGGAAGTTGGCGGTAGCGTTTTCTAGGCGTGCAACACCTTTGTCGTGTTGCACGACGCTGACCTTTGGTCTGAACGTCGCAGTCCGGCAACTCGAGGTCGGCGGTTCTTCGCTGACGTTTCGCCTCAACATTGCGCTCCCTAAATTCGGGGCACGTGGCACTTCACTGACGTTAGGCCTGGGATACGGAAGCCCTCACGATAGAATCTACACGTCGATGACGAGCCCTTTTCCCGACAGCGTTCATTCTGGATAGATTTGCAAAAAATACTTCAAAACTAAATCTGTCCGTTACGTAAGACACTGAATGGCTGATGCCCCTTTAAGCAATGGTTCATACCCACGTAAACGCGGCCTCCCCATTACGACGACAGAAGAGAAATGACATTGTATGGTGGAATGATTATCGGCAACGCAGCCAGCTGTGGAAGCAAACGACGACGGCAAACGCGGGAACAGTGGCACGAGCGCGTGCCGAGCACGAGAACAATCACAAACCGAGGGGCACCAACGAGCCAGCTGCGAAAGAGACGACGACCCTTGAGCCAATCCTGATGCTGATAATTTTGTGCCTACATGGACTCCACCTAAATCATCAGTTATAACAAGCATCGCTTAAAAATGTATGGCTGTCTTGTGTGTCCATCTTGTCACATTTTGTTTATCTTTGTGGTAATCCCTCACTCCGGTAAATGCATACGTCGTCACCTTGAGGATGTTTCTTTAGTTAACCCTCCATCAGTTGCTACGTATCCTAGGGTACTAGGACTTATAAATCATGTTTTTCAGGAAATGGTGGACTCTTTATCGAACGCATCCGTATATGCGATCTGCTTGTTCTGACTTTCCTGTAATCGCCGTACATCTCTTCGGTACAGATCTGCATGTCTGCAATCAAGGCAGCATTACCGCACTCGATTATGACTAATATTCTAGATTATATACGCCATCTAATCTCCTGGAGCTGTGCATTTTGTCGAGAGAGAATTCCTGAAGTTTCCCAAACCAAGCTTAGATGTGGTATTTCACCGTTGAACTACTCTTCAGAGGCCTGGTCTGTCTCATATTCTCTACACACACTGTAGTCTATGCAGACGAAGCTGTTTGGCAGCGAGATTGACATTGCTGAACCCGCCACGGTTGCTTAGTGGCTATGTCTTTGCGCAGCTCAACTTCAGATCGGGGGTACGATCCCGGCCACGGCGGCCCCATTTTGATGGGGGAAAATGCAGAAAACACCCATGTACTTAAATTTAGGTGCACGTTACAGAACCCCAGGTGGTCAAATTTAATCAGGAGTCCCCCACTATGGCGTGCCTCTTAATCAGATGGTGGTTTTGCCGCGTAAAACCCCACAATTAGAAACAACTAATCCGGAGCCCTCCCCCCCCCCCACTACGGCATGGCTCATAGGCAGATCATATTTGTTCAATGTAAAACCCCTGAATACCATTTTAAATGTTCACCCTATTGGTAATATAAGCTGATCATGCATTGCTCCCCGCGTGGTCGGCTTGCAGGCGGTGTGTACGTGTGCTTATGAGACATGCGTATGTTGTACATACTCATTGCTTTGAGATTGCAGCACACTCGTAATAACTATTACGGGCTTTTAGGAGGCCACCAAAAGCATCTGGCGAGGTCCTTTGTGCGCGGTAATGAAATCATAGATGGGCCTTGCGAAGCCCGCTCGGCGTTACATTCGCCTCTTCTGTTGATCACAGACACCCCACTTTTATCCTCACTTATCGGTGGAGGCATTTTATGGTATGCTAAACAAATCAAATCGCCGCAACCATAGTACGTGAATGCAAACCTGTAGCTGCTTTCTGATCTATGTGCATTCATTGCTTCGTCACGTTTAGCGTTTCAGAAGACTGGACACGAGTGGCATGAACATTGATTTACTACCATGAAAAAAAAAGCGATTTTAGCGTCCCTATCCTACGGTATGCTACCCTATTTTCGGCTTAACATATAAATATTGTTATTGTATCTGTGGCCAGCCTTATGGGTTGTCGTAACGCGTTCTCCTGCTGAACAAGACAAATACGGCGTGTATAGGCCATTGCGGAGAATGTTCCATATGAACTACCTTACTAGGGCACCTCATTCATTGGCTCTTCGGCATGATGTATTGTGTCGGCTACTCTCGGTTGTCTTAGAGCCAGCGTGAACCTCTCAAACCACTCCGATAGCCACGTGGTTATAGACTGACGGCTGATCCCCTGCGAGGGCTATCAGAGCAGCGCGCTGTTGCGAGCGTTCTGCGGCAGCACTCAGTGTGTCCGGTATTCCGTTAACCACAGGCAAGCTGGTCGTTTTGGCAGATGGGCGTAGGCGTAAACTAAAGCCCCTCCGTGCTATTACCGCTGTGATGTAGGGATTTTAACGTAAACGTGCGCTGCCTGAGTGGCCTGCACGGTGTAGCCCCCTGGTGGCGCAGAGCTTGACCAGCTAAACACAGAGCTATTTTGTAGCCAAGTGTAAGACATTTTAAACATTTAAAATACACGTGCTCACGATTGCCCTATTGCCGAAAGTTTACACCAGCCGCAAAATATAATACACTTTGTTAGTGCTATATTTGCTCTGTGTCTGCGTGGTTGAGTTCTGCGCCACCAGGTGGCTGCAGCGTTCAGGCTGTTCACGTTCGAGCCTGTGCTCATCCGGTACAAGGCCCAGTCCGCTTGCGCTTGTGTAGAACTGCCATGCTAAAACTGCCGTATTATAGTAGTCACCATCCGGCGTGACGTGATGGCCGCAAACGCGTAGATCCTGGCGCCAATCGGATAGCGAGAGTCCGATGCGCTGCAGCCACTGCGCTCATATGCTGCCTTGCAGAATGACCCGATCGAGCTTGATATATCGCCGATCGCTATGTTTTCAGCCCACGACGCAACAAGGACGAACCATGGTGCTCGCGAACGGAAAGCTCGAGACCAGAACTGAATGCGCAGCTCACTTCAACAAGGAGAACTTTGTAATACAAGCAGACGACACTTGCGGTTTGCCGGAAGTGATTGAGCGTAGTGATAAATTGTCATTGTCTATTCTCTTACAGTTACGTTATTTTATAGAAACAAATTACCCACATTTCCACTATTACGAACAGCATTTGTTCACCATAAAGTCGCCGAAATAGTCGATGACGCTAGCTGGGTAACCAATCGGATAGCTAGCCCCAATGACATCAGATGACCGACACGCGTGAATTGGAGTGGGGCGGCTGAAAACGCAAGAGAGTGGCGCAGCCGGGCTCGGTAGCGATCTACATTTTTAAAAACTTACGATAAATTGCACACTTTACGCGGACCGCTTAAATGTGTCACTTAATGATCAGGAAGACCTACCCTAACGTCTCAGTACGTTTGTACAAAATCGGCGAAATGTTTTCACGGTCTCTTTAAGATGCGCAGTGATAATTTTGAGACTTTGTTGCTTCGGCTATATGCCACATACTCAGATCTCGTCCCACTTTGCCATGACACTCGGTTGACATGGTCGTCCGTGAGCATGGAGGCATGAGGACGACTGTATGACCACAACGTAGTGACGGTAGAATGACGAAGCACGAATGATATCGATCGAACGACGGTTTGCGAATAATGAAGACAGCATGATGGCAATGATATGTCGATTCTTATATTATGACGATGGTATACTGACGACAACGTAACGATGGCGACATAAGGAAAATGAGATACCTGTGACGTTATTACTACAACCGAATGAAGAGAGAATGACGACAATATGGCGCGAATAAGACGACATAGCGAATCATGGTATGACTACAGATGCACAATAGCGTCTGTGTGACGATGAGACAATTACGACAATGGAAGTAAAACGAGCAATATCACGATAGAATAACATTTGCAAGATTACGATTGAATTACGGACAAAAATTGACATTGATGAATGGATGAAGGTGGCATGACGATGACAACATGACGATAATGATAAAGTCACTTCGCATTGTCCTGAAAGACATTCGTGCTTGCCTTTCGCTATCCTCCTGTCTATTCTTCGTATTTCTCTCCGGCTTTCAATCTTTCCTAATGTACTACTGTCTTCTGCATTACTTCCGATCTTCTAAGCAGCGAGGGTTAACCCTATGGGAGCAGCCAGCCTAGGTTGTATCATATTTGGTTATAGTTGTAGCGTTCAGCTGGCGTTTGTGGCACCTGTTTTTACAGGTTTTGCTGCGTCCTCTTGTAGGGCTGCACGGTGGGTGGCTCGCGTTACTGACGAAAAGCCCACGTTCCCTGATCGCCCAACTTTTTGGTAAGTGACAGAGATTTTTCCCCCGCTATCCTGTAGTTCTCTGTGAAAAAGCGGAAACTATAGTAAGTGCCATCTGACCGTTCATTTGGTCGAAATGTCTGTCAGATGCTATAGGCCCAGGTTATAAAGTTACGAAATTAGCCATCGGTGATCACTTGGAACACCGCAATGAGAAGCAACACTATAAGCTGCCCAATCTAGACCCCATTGCGGACATTCCACTGAGTATTACCCACTGCGGCACACTGAACATCACCCGAGGTGTCATTTCGGAGAAAGCGAGAGAGGGAATAAGCACATTTAATGAGCATAAGGATGGCTTGATTTGCAGGAGTGGTTCCCTCTTGACTGGAATCCATGCGCCGTCTAGGCAGCGACCGCCCTCTTAACCAACATTTCGAACGAGGACTTGCTGCAATACGATAGCGCATGAGCGCAGTCACATGGTTTTATTTCTTATTTCGCGTGCTTTCCTTAAATGCGGAAAAAGATCACTACGCCGCATAAAAGTTGCACAAAAAAAGATGAATCTAAATCCCCTCTACAACCTAACGAAACGCACTTTGCCCTAACTTGAATACTAAGCATTTCGCATAATTCGTCTTGCTTAATTAGCTAATAAGCGGGGTATAAAATACTCTGAGGAGCGTCACATGATGGCAAACCTTATGTAACTGATTTCATACACGTGCGGTTTACCAGCTGCGCTGTAAATTTAAATGGAGCTGGGCAGGGCATGTAATGCGTAGGGCAGATAACTAGTGCGCCATTAGAGTTACCGAATGGATGCCTAGGGGGGGGGGGGGGGAGCACATTCGAGGACGGCAGAAAGTTAGGTGGGGGATGACTTGAGGTAATTTGCAAAGTCCATTTGGTATCAGCTAGCGATATACTATCGCGTTCCAATCCTAATGGTGAAGCTTATGCGTCCTCCGATTTTTTTTTTCAATTTTTGGTTTAGGTTACTGGAAACGTCTTGAATGTAAAGGTAAAAGCTAAGCCGTCGCATGGTATACCTGCCACAAAGAGTACTTTAATTCACAAGCGTAGCGATTTCAGCTGCCCGCGCGTGGTCCAGTCCAGCCGTGATAATTCCAAGACTTTTCAACTCATGCCTCTTATCATACCAAGGTACGCGTAAATTCCAAGAAAGTAAAAACCATGAGTGAAAAAAAGAAATGCAGGAAAATCAACAAATTTACGATATATAACAATATATTTACACAACATCTAGAAAAATTTAAATCACCCATTAATAAAGGAGAAACTGGGTACGACTTCATGTAGCACTATACGGGAAAAAATAACGCCGCAAGTCCGCCTCGATGGAAGTGACGGTGGGGCTGGTCGCGGAACTGAGCAGCGCGAGGAAGGCGACGACGGGGCGTTGGTCGACGCCACGCGCGAAGCAGAGTACGCACAAGCTGTGGCTGCGCTCAACGCGAGCCACATTGGCCTTTCGGGATGCCCCACAGCGTGAACTGTGGTTACGGCTGCGCAGTGCTCCTGCGACGGTCAGGCGGGGGGCGGAGGCCTCGACAACCCGGGTCTGAGTGGAGGCGTAGCCTGGGGTCACAACCCGCTGCACGAGCTGCGAACTCGTTTCGTCTCTTGTGAACCATCGTCTTGAACAAGACAGCTTGAGCGATAATCGACGCCGTGGCTACCCGAGCCGATCCTTGACGGGAATGGTAATTGCTGCCTCTTCTGTGGTGCTTTCCGCTGAAATATAATGATTTCACATTTAATCAGAATCGCTGTATCATCCTTCCTAAAGATTACTTGAGTGTGTATTTGTTGTCTTCCTGATTATTGTTCGGTGCAATAATGAGTTTCCATACTAAGTACCTAAGTTGCAGGAGAATAACCGGAAAATAAACAACCTTTCTAATTATTTTTTTCTGTTACGGGCTAATCAGTCCTTGTATAATGATATAACGTGCATTTCACTCCTACGAACGTATTACCAAAACTGTCATCACGCTGCAATTGCTCTCGACGGCATGTGTCAGCCCGTCATTAGTTTAGACATTTTTTTTGCAAAATGCAACCTGGGAGCGGCCAAATGCCACTTGCAAACTCAAAGCCACTGCTTGCTCGGCTGGTTCGTAAAGGCACCACAAGCAGTGCGATAACGCCACCACGTAAAGAACGCACCCGCACGGTACAGGTGCAGCGTCGCCTGTCGTCTTTTCGTCTGTGTTTTTACATTGCCTGAAATGTCTTTAGGTAAAGCCTCAACTTCCCCACAAACGAGTTTCAGAGGCCTACGCACCTAGTGTACAAACCACAAGGAGGTCTCTATTGCGATTGCCGCTTAGTAAAAAGACGTACTCCAAATACCCCTAATATTGCTCTAGCGTCAAATCCCGCCATATTTATTGCATGTTGTCACCGAGATGAGCGCGAACTCTCGACTGAGCATTGCATTTGAAGGCTGCCTTTCCAACTTTCTCTGTCAGGAACGCTTTCGTTTCGGTTGGGGAATATGTACAAATATTCACCTGTAAGCCGCCCCGTTGACGTGGCAGCCACCAGGAGCAAAGATGCCCAGATGCCCGCCGTGTGTCGTGCACCCTCCAGCACGTCGAGGCCGAGAGTAGCCATGCGCGGACACTGTTGCTGATCCCAGCGTGCGGCCGCACCTGTCGTACTGCGGAGCCGCGTCCCGAGATGCGTGGCCAGTCGTCTTCCAATCCGGATGCAGCGCCCTGGCATCAGATTGACGCCGTTGCATCATAATTGACATGATCTGTCACAACAGTATAGCACGGCGCTGACAGTAGCTCAGCCGTAAAGAAGGACTTCCCGCTCAGCTTGTCCGAAAACGTCGCCGGATTTCTCTCAAATGAAGCCCTGCCGAACGAAGAAACCTAGTCGCTGCTTACAATGGCGACCAGCGCGCAATGCGCGAGACAGCTGCCTGGTGCGTTCTTCGTTTTCTTCTCACGCGCGTCGATCTCATCCTAGGAAATGCGGTGATGGTGATCACGACGACCGTGAGAAATAGAGAGAAAGGAAGACATGGAGGTTAGCCAGTGTAAGTACAGGCTGGCTACCTGACCATTTGCATATACCCATACAGGATTATTGGCCAACATAATTATCTTGCTAAGGTACTTCTCCTCCAGAGGATCCATGCCAGAGCAGACGTAAACGTATCTGGTGTTAGTGTGCATTGAAGCCTCTGGTTCATTAGAATAAAATCGGGTAAACGCGATGTTAAAATGAAAATTACTTGGAAATTTTAGCAAACAGCCGTTTCAGCGGCTACCTGCGACCAAAAAGAGAGACCACAACCACAGACGGCCTTGTGGACGAGCATCTGCCGCGGCTGTGGGAGGCAAGTGCTGCCGCCGGGTACCTACCGGTAAAATAGGTACAAGCGCGCTCCCGGCCTGGTGTTCGGCCATTATGGGACCTCAACGCTTGGAAAGGGGTGTTTGACCTCAACTCGAAGGCAGCTCCAGCTCAATAGGTGCTTGGGGCGCCACATGGGAAATGACCGCAATAGGACCGGCCCAAACATCCCTTTTTTTCTGTCCTCACGAGGGTTTCGACGGGAATTCAGGGCGCAGGCTCCTTTCCCTAGCGTATCAATCCCTGATCAAAGCCGAACGGCAGGCCGGGGTACGCTTGACCCATTTGAACCAGTGGGTGCCCGGCGGCAGCGGGAATATATAGAAGGAATATATATACCTCTATAGAAGCGCGACTTTGTATGCTCATTTGTGGCTTGGGGTATTGCCATTTATTCTGCAACATATAACGAATCATAGCCATGAATCAAAAAGGATTGGTCTAGAATGCAGCAGATAATGCTAAAAGGGGACAGAAATAGCATTTCAATAACAACTTTCTGGGAATGCCCTTAGGACGCCGTCTATGCTAAGATGTTTCGTTTTGTTTTGTACGTATTGCAAAAAATGAATGGGACGCTATCTAATAATATTTCTTTATTTAAAAATCCATAATATGTGTCTTTTTTTTGTTTAGGGATTTTGTAGAGGTGACGTTTTGTCACTTGTATGTATGTATGCTTTATTTCCACAAAAAAGTAAATACAGCCTTGCGGGGGTAATGTGGAGAAAAAAGCTGCTTGTAGCAGCTTGACCAGCCCCAAAAACCCGTAAAACAAAAAGGAGCAGCAGAACGGAAATACAGTTGTCTCAGGCACTTACAATTCAAGCACTACAACGTACCATGCATAGGAGATCGCAAATCGGGCGAAAAAAAAAAGAAAAAAATAGGAAACAGAAACAAAAGTAAAAGATTTTCTGCAAAGCCTCACAACATCTCCCTGCACTTGATAAGCATATAGGCAATGTACAACTCACATATGAGAGAAAAAAAATCAAGAATATCGGGAAGAGAACAAGACGAAATATCAATTTTATTAACAATAAGATCATCCAGTAACCGAGGTAGCCTGGAGCGCAGCATTTGTGATCCATATTTAGTGCGCGATTGTGGTACGTGCCAGTAGTCTGGCTTTCTTGTACTGTATGGAGTTTCGTGTAGCTTCAAATTACCCATAAAAGTTATGTGGTTTATGTTTCTTTTCTGTTTACTTTTATACCGAAGCACTAGACGATACTTTAAAATGGCCTGTTATTTCGGTGTCTTAAGTTTATGAAATAAATAAGCTGAAGGGAAATCATATGGTTTATTACAAATAGCGCAAAGAGCCTTCTTTTGCAGTTTGTACAACCTGTTAATATTTGTTTCCGAAGTGGTAGCCCAGACCAGACAACAATAATTTAAATGGCTGAGAAAAAGTGAATTGTATATCAAGCATTTAATAGAGTCGGGAAGATAGTTCAAGGAATAATAAATTCCAGCGATTTGTGAAAGCTTACTAGCAAGAAAATCTATATGGCTATGCCAGGTCATAGTATGGTCAAAAAATGCACTTAGTGATTTCACCGAATTAACAAGTTCAATTTTAGAATTGTTCATCAGCAAATCTTCCTCGAGAGTAATTGGCGTGTTCCTGGCGCGAAATAACACCGCCTTAGATTTTTGCGAATTAATAGTCAAGCCGTTATCAAGTGACCATGTGTACAGTTTATTCAAAACTGCATTAGCTCTTGTAATCAATTCGGCAGAGCGGTTAGATGAAAAGAATAACGTGGTGTCATCAGCATAGATTACTTAACGCGTATCAACATCAATATTTACTAAATCGTTAATAAAGATATTAAATAGAAGGGGCCCTAAAATACTGCCCTGGGGCACACCTACCTTGACCGACCGAAGTTCTGATTTAAAGCTATTGACTTGTACAAACTACGGGGCGGACGACGACGAAGTTCGTGCGTTCGGCTGGTGGCTCCTTTTGATGCTGAAGTTTTTTCTATTTTTTTGTGTTTAATCGTGCATCAGCAACACCCAGCGCTGTTTGTGCGGGCCTTCAAGACTGCTGCTTTGCTGGGAGGCCCTCCCTGCGAAGCCTGCTATGGAGGAGATGGTGGTGGACCCGTCTAGCGGCAGGGACAGACCTCCCGTCGCAAGGAAGCGCCTCAGCTCCTCAGTGGAATCGGAAGCTGCCGATTCCGAATCTGACGCCAGGTCGGACGACTCAGATGCTTTTTATACCTGCTAAGCATCGGCGTTCAAGACGGAAGTCTTCGACATCGTCATCAAGCGAAGCAACCATCATATACAGCAGCATCGTGACTACGACAGTAGCCTTCGTACCGGTCGACGTGATGGTAAGCCTGAATGCCATCTCCAAGCAGAAACTGCATGATTTTTTCTTCAAACTGGCACCGGGTCTTATTCAAGAGGTTCGAGTGAACCCAAGGAAAAATATCATTGCCGTGGACACAACAGATGAGAAGACGGTGCAAACTCTACTTGGTCTGTCTCAACTGTGTGGTGTTAACACGCGGGCTTACATACCACAGGGCGCGGATGTAACAGCTGGCGTCATATCTGATGTTGACCTCGAACTTGAAGAGGACGTGTTAAAGAGTATGATCGTTTGCACGCCACCATGCAAAATCATCAGCGTTCGACGGCTCGGCTCGTCAAAGTGTGTGAAGATTCTTTTCGACTGTGCAAAACTGCCTAGCCATATAAAGGCTGGACTAGTGCGATACCCAGTTCGGCCTTTCGTGCCAAGACCCTTACAGTGCCGCAAATGTTTAAAGCTTGGTCATGTGCAGGGTTTCTGCACAAGTGCTGTGGTGTGTGCCAAATGTGGTCAAAATCACGACGCAAATTCTTGCGACAGTCCGACATCTCGGTGCCCGAACTCTAACGGTGAACACTTGGCAACAGACAAAGAATGTCCCACACTGAAGAAAAAACGAAAGTTCCTTAAAGAGAAAGCTAAGAAGAAGGCATCAGGAGAGAAGCCGAGTAGCCGCAGTGCCCGTCCAGCGGCTACCAATGGCAAAACTGAAGATATACCCGCACGTACGAAGAATAGCAAGGACAACGCGCGTCGGCAGGAAAGTGGGAAGCGGAATTTCTGTCTCTCTGCGATATCGTGGCCGGCGCTTCCATCGAAAGCGTCCGAACCAGTATCTGCCAAGATCACGCCTCCGAAAGCTTCGGAACCAGCTCCATCCAAGGCGTCCCAGTCTGCAGTAGTAAACTCTGTAAATAGGGTGCCTACAGCGGTCTCGGTCAACAATGACAAACAACTTATCAACCTGCTTAAGATGCTTGTCAACGTTGTTAGGTCTCTGATTGCCGGTCGTAAGACACCAGCAGCATTAGCCGCAGAGCAACTGCTAGAGGCTCTTGTTCCAGTGCTCGACGGCCTTCACTAGAAACATGAATGCTCGTGGAAAGCCCCGTCCCTCTGTGCTGCAATGGAATGTCAGGTCCTTACGACCGCGGCATGCGGATTTAGTCCTTCGGCTTCTCGCAATGAACACCCCGCCAGATGTTATAGCACTTCAAGAAACCAATGTAAGAAAAGATGATTTCAGACTTCCTGGTTACGTAGGCATCCACAGCAACGCTCGATGCACAGTGCCGGCATGCGGATCCTTCCAGTGTACGGACGTAACGCATCCGCGAAATACTTCAAAAGCATCGCTATACATCCGAGCTGACCTACATTTTGCAGTCATTGACACAAGTGATATCTGCGACGCCGATTTTGAATGTACAGCCGTTACTGTGAGTCTCAGAGATACGACGACGACTGTGGCAAGTATATATTATCGACCGACACGATCTTCAGACACCAGCTTATTGGAGTGCTTAGTCTCTCGGTGTGGCCCATCATTTGTGCTGTGCGGGGACTTCAATGCTCACCATCCTCGCTGGTGTTCTCGTCAACAAGACCAGCGTGGGATAGAGATCAACGAGCTTATTGTTAGGCATGATCTACAAACACTCAATGACGGCTCACCTACATTTGTCGGCAGAGGGAAGGGACAGTCCACCATCGACCTTGCGATATCAACAAGAGATGTGTGTCTCGCCTGGTCATGTGAATCTGACCCATGGGGCTCAGATCACCTACCAATTTGGTTGATTCCAAAACATACTCTTAGCCGCCAGACTGCCGCCTACACAGTGATGAACTGGAACAAGTTCCGTCAGCTGATTTCAGAGGCCCCATCGCACGATAAGTTGTTTAAACTGGTGAGCGAGTGTCTTCAACAAGCTACCGTAAGACGACGGCGGGGCATAGATAAACCCAACCCTGATCTTAAGCTCTTGAGGCTACGCGCCTGTCGACGCCGCGCTTACAGGAGAGCGCAGCGCTCTAAAAGAAGCTCCGATTGGACGGTGTATAACCGCCTAGACGCAGCCATACGGCGGCACACAAAACAACTTCGTCGAAAGAGCTGGGCAGCACTGTGTAGTTCACTGCATACGGCAAATGGTTTTGGAAGTGTTTGGCGAATACTGAAGGCTCTTCGCACTCCTGAGATCTGCAAGAATCCAACTGCTGCTTTGTGCATAACGACTGGCCGGACTCCGAAAATTCTTGCTGAAGCATTTGCCGACCTTTTCGTACCTCCTATGCCAAGTGACAACGCAAACAATGACCTTAATCCTCTGACAAGTCAGAACATCACAACGTTCTGCTATGGTCCAGCCTGCCAGATGGATGAAACAGACTTTACTCTCGAAGAGCTGCATCACGCCCTCAGCCTCTCCAAACGTCGCACTGCCCCTGGTGAAGACGGTGTTACGTACCAGGCATTACGAAACATCGATGAGGCCTTTCATCAAAATGTCTTGGACGCATATAACGAAGTGTGGCGAACGTCTCTGATCCCCAATGATTGGAAATCATCTGTGGTGATACCAGTCTTAAAGCCCGGCCGCCCTGCAAAACACCTAAAGTCTTACCGGCCAATATCGCTAACTTCTAATGTTATGAAGCTGATGGAACGAATGGTACTGTTTCGTCTAGACGGCAGGCTACAAGAACTTAATTTCTTTCCTGATGTCATGAGCGGCTTTCGTCGTCACCGTTCAGCCCTCGATAGCATAGCAGACCTCGTTTCATCTCTAGAGTCTGCTCGAGAAAACAAGCACTCTGCATACATGCTCTTCCTGGACATACAGCAAGCTTTCGATTCGGTTCCCCATAAGGCGATTATTATCGCCCTTATGAATGCAGGAATTTCGGGTCGACTGCTTCATTTCGTGCATAACTTTCTATCTGAGCGCCACATGAAAGTGCGTGTTGGAGGAGCAACAAGTGATTCTCGCCCTGTTAAGTGCGGTGTACCACAAGGCAGCGTCTTGTCGCCGCTTCTCTTCAACAGTGTACTTGCTGGACTTCCAAGTCGATTGCCTCAGGAAGCAGACTTTCCTATATGTATAGCAATCTATGCAGATGACATTGCACTGTGGATCAGCGGTCCTTCGTACCATGGTCCACGTCTTCGTGGAATCTTGCAGAGAGCTCTGAATGCGACTTCAGAGTACTTGGAGGAAGTTGGTCTGCAGATCTCACCAGCTAAGTCAGCCGCGATTGCATATCATCCAAGGCAACGGGCTCGTCGAACCATGAGCCGGCTGTACCTCAGAGAGACACCGGTACAATGGTTACAACACCACCGCTACCTGGGTGTACTTATCGATGATCGCCTCTCTTGGCGCCCTGCCATTACCTCTGTGCGGTGCAAATCGCGGTCGCTGCTCAAGTATGTGGCCGCCTTGACTGCTAGGGGCGCTGGCTGCGACCAGACGACAGCACTTCAGGTATACCAATCGTCTGTCCTCTCTGGCGTGATGTATGCCTTGCCAGTCTTGAACGTGCCGCCAAATATGATGTCTGAGTTGGAACGGGACCATCGTGTTGCCCTCCGAGTCATGCTTGGCTTACCTCGTGAGGCACAATCTGTTCCACTACTCACGGAAGCGCACCAGTTGCCCCTGAGCTTGCAAGCAGACCAGAGAGCGCTACACCATATCGAACGTTTGCACCGAGCATCTGACGGCCAAGCACTGATTAATCGGCTGCTTCAGCGCCCTTTCTCTCGGATGGGGAAAATGGCGGCATTGTTTGTGGACATTACTCAGAGTTCACGAGACACTACTTCTTTCACTACTCCGAAGAAGCGCAACAAATGCTCCTTCCCCATTTATCTGACAATTCCTGAAATCCACAAAAAATCTAGTCAGCCTGTTCCGGCACTATTTCAATTGGCCCAGTCCCACCTATTTGAAAAATTTGAAGGATATATTGAAATATTCACGGACGCATCTGTACAAAGCGACGCGCAAGGCGCTTCTGCAGCTTTCTTCTGCCCTTCGACTGGCATCAGACGGGTATTCAGAATACTACATCCAACCTCATCAACAACTGCAGAACTAGCAGCGATTGATGTTGCTCTGAAATACGTACACGAAGAATTAAACGCCTTGAAGGTCCTCATTCTTACAGACTCCCGTGCTGCCCTCAGCAGACTTAGACAAGATGCCGATAGCCCATTGTTGTGCAGTATCCAAGAAACTTCGGGCAAAATTACTTCCTGTGGAGTGTCCCTCATTGCCCAGTGGGTACCCTCGCACGTGGGCATCGCTGGAAATGAAGAGGCTGATCGCCTCGCTTCAAGCTGTGCCCACCATGAATGTGACTGCCCTGACATTTCGTGCACGTTTGAAAACGCCCGTCTCCTTATACGCCGACACATCCTAAAGCAGCACCCAGACCGGCGTGTTGCAGACGGATCGTTCCCTCCCCGCGTTCGTGGTCGAGGCTTGCCCCGTCGTGCTAGAGCACTGTTATACAAGTTAAGGGTTGGGTCTGTGTTGGTGCGCGAACGCCTATACCGACAAGGACGTGTGGACAGCCCGTCGTGTACGTTTTGTGGCTCCTGTGAGACACTTGAACATCTAGTTTTAGAGTGTCCCGCATTCGTTGCGCAGCGCGCATTACTAATTAAGGAGTATAGACTTATGGGGCTGCAATGTGCGACCCTTGACGATTGCCTTTTTCCAAAGGGGAGCGCTGCAAGACGTGACCAGGCTCATCGAGCCTTGCTAAGTTTTCTGAAGGACACTGACTTGGCCTCCCGTTTATAGACATTATTTGTATTTTGTTTTGTTTTTATTTTTTTATTTGTTCTGTCCGTGTCTCCGTCATTTCTTTATTTCCTCTTTTCTTTTCTCATATTTTCATTTCCTCTATTCCCTCCTCCTATAGGAGTAGGCAGGCGTTGTGCCCCTCTCGGTGGCAGTTGTCAGCTTGCTCCCTCCTTAATCCATTTGTGTCCTTGTGTGTATATGTGTACAAATCAAATAATAATAGTACAAACTACTGTCTGTGACCAAGATACGACCTAATCAAGTCAAGTGCAATGCCCCGTATACCAAAGTGGTTTAACTTACTAAGCAAGAGATCATGATTTATAGAATCGAAGGCCATTGAAAAGTCGACGAATACTCCCAATGTTAGCAAACGTTCCTCAAAATTATTTAGAATTAGTTCTTTCTGTTCAAGCAACGCGAGCTGCGTTGACATATTTTTCCGGATAGCATACTGATGCTTAGTTATCAAATTGTGCTTGTCCAGAAAGTCTGATATTCTGCAAAAAGTAATTTTTTCCAAACACTTCGAAAATATAGGGATATTAGACACAGGTCTATAATTAGATAAGGAAGTTTTGTCACCTTTCTTGAGCAGTGCAACTACTTTTGCCATCTGCATTTTATACGGAAACACACCGGTAGAAAGGCAGATATTATAAATATTTGCTAGTACTGGAGCGATTATGTCTATTACACATTTCACAGGCTCGATTTTAATGTTAGCAGCGTCGCAGGAGTTGCTATTATTTAGTGCGGAGAACAGTAAATTTACTTCTGAAGTGGTTTTGGGACGGAAAAGAATTGAATGCACACAGTTCGCTTTAATGAAACGGCATGCGTTGTCATTCACATTGCATTTAGGTAAATTAGAAAAATAATCATTAAAACAGTCGGCCAACTTCGCGTCAGGTATTTCCGCTCCATCAGAAATTATACGCAACCCTGCCGCTGAATTGGCCACCCTATTCAGCAAAGAATTAAGCCAGTGCCATATCTTATTGCTATCATGGCTCCACGTTGCGAAGGACTGCTTATAAAACGTAGTTTTCGTAGCACGTAATTCCTTTGTTAAGCCATTGCGAAATGATTTAAACACTCTTAAATCATCAGGATCCCGAGATATGAGGAATATATTGAATAACCTTGCTTTCTCTTTTATCTTTTTAAATAATTGAATAGTTACCCAAGGTTTACGTATCCTTGATGGAGCAGATACTTTAGGACGGGAAGGAAAACGTTTATCATAACAGGAGAGGAACGTTTCCAGAAAAGCCCCGTAGGCGCGATCAGCACTTGTAGCAGCAATAACACTGTCCCAGACTACGTCACGTAAGCCATCGCCAAAACGCACTAGACGTTCTTCAGTTATTATTTGCGAAAAGCAGACTCGTTCTGGTGATCTTTTATCTTTCCGTTTGACAGCGAAGAATACCGGCATGTGATCACTCAAACTGTATGAAATAGTTCCACATTTAACACTATTTGATCCGTAGCTGGTAATAAACAAGTCAAGGCATGTGGACGTATCGCAGGTAATTCTGGTAGGAGTGCTGATAACATTAGAATACCCATACATTTTCAAAAGCAATTCGAAGTCGCGTGTGATATTGCAGATAACCAGCATGTTTATTTTGAAATCACCACCACAAATGAATTGATACGGTAATTCAATAATGTATTTTAAGAGTTTCTCGAAAAAGAGAAAAAAACCTTGGAGATTGCCTCGCGGCGGTCTGTAGAGAACAGAATAAAGAGTGCGCGCATGTAACACAGACAATACCTCATAGTCATCGTTAACACAAGAAAATTCTTGAATACAGGTGACTTTAAATGAACCGCACACAATTAAGCTAACCCGCCACCGCGCGAATTCATTCTTGATCGTGTAAAGCACTCGTACCTTGGCAGACACCAGGGGACTGTACAATCACTGTACCACGTTTCAGAAAGCATTATGAAATAAAAACGAAAGTTTAGGTTGCTGAAGAAAATGTCAAGTTCATCTTTTTTTTATTTTTCACCGACTGGCAATTGATATGTATGCAAATAATCGATCCACCGCTTTGTGAGCTTACAATATCATGAAGATCCGCCAAAAACATTTTGTTCGAGTGTCCAAACATCATTTTCACTACAACTTACTTACACTCCTAAGCTCAAGAAACGAGCTTATCCTGATCTGCAGGCGACTTTATCAAGTGTGCGCGATCGCCCTCACTCTTTCTTATAAACACTTTTCCAGCGCGGTGCCATGCAAAACGCAAATTATTTACGCGCGCCCATTCTTCGCACCTTTTAGGAGCATTTTATTCTGCGCAGTCAGGTTTTCCGTAATAAACATTCCATGTTGAGCAACTGACAAAACCTTCTTTTTGTTCAGCTATTGTCCCCTTGTTGACTGGTTCGAAAAGCGTATGATAATGCCGGGAGGCCTTTCGCTTCTGGTCTGAAGCCGGTGAATTGAGGTAACAGTTTGTTCAGTCAAAGGGGCAAGTAGCAGTTTAGATGCAATGGCATTCATTTTATCCATAAGACACTCGTTGTTGTCTGGTTTAACACCGTGAACCTCAATATTTAGTTTTCTGCTGTGGTACTCAAGTTCATTTACCGAGGAGCGCACTGAAAGCAATTCTGCGCTCCGGTTTGGCTCCTATAGTTTGCAAACTCTGTTCTTGAGTGCCTTTAGTTCGCTGTCATGCTTCTCAAGGGTCTCAAGAATTTTGTCATATTTGGTTGATAACAGTCTCATCGATTACTCAATATCGTTTACCGTTTGCTTGAGGGGCAGCAATTCATCAAGTTTCCTGCTTATCTCGATCAGCATCGTGGCTATTTTGCCATCGGTTTCCTTTGGCACAGACGAGCTCTGTCCTGCCTTGCCTTTACGACATGACAAGCATCACGAAGACTTCCTATAGTCTTCTCCTTTAGATCGGTACGTGCCCTCAGAAACCCGGGAGCATACAGTTCGAATATGATAATAGGCTGAACACTCAGAGCATTCCATAAATGGGTCCTCGTCCTTAAAGGCACAGCAACACTTGCCACACCCTGTTTCACTTGAAGGACCCATGACGACGGATAGCAATCAGTAATTATAGAAATGCAAGAAAGGATGGCACAAGTTTCAATCACAAAGTCTGTTCAATGGCAGGAGCAGCAGAAGCAACAACAAGAAAAGTACAACCAAAGTATGCACGGTTAACAGAAAAAGACCATGTGTAAAAAGCACAAACCTGTAAAAGGTTGCAGAGCCGCGTTAGATGGCCGTCTGTATTCCGCCGCTGCTGCTGCCAAATGAGCAGGAAGCCACAGCGCAACCCGTATAAGTAGCACCAGAAAGAGACCCTTGTGACGTGTCCGCAGGATGCACGTGATTCACGGTGAAGGATAAGCCAGGCGCCAGGTAGATGAAGCAGTCTTTAGGCACGAGGAATAGCAGATAATCGTGCGCATGCTTATATATGTAGCATCTGTTATACTTCTTATGACAGATTTATATATATATATATATATATATATATATGTGGTATCTGTTATCTGTTCTACTTATATGTAATATCTGTTACGTTTACGATAGCGCAGCCAATACAACTCATAGGGCTCACGCTAAAAAGCGCACTCACAACAACATCAAGCACGTGCTTGCTTCTGGTCTAAGTGAGCCTTTGAGAAGCGGCATGAATACCGCCCCACCTGCCGAGGGGTCCACGAGAAAGGAGAAGACCAGCTCGGATGCATCCACATCTGGGACTTCACAAGAGATGCAGGTGGACATGCAGGCGGCCACAAGAGATCCGGGTGGTCAAGAGCAACATGGCCGCCCCGCTAAATGCCGCGACCACCGCAACTCCGCAAGGGCTTCCTCAAGGGACGACTGGTGTTCAGAGACACCGGAAACCTTCCACGAAAGGTCATCGACGCCCCCGAGCATGACGTCATCATGAACGAAATGCCGGATGTAGAGAAAGATGGCGCCTTGCCAAGAAGACAAAACTCGTAGACTCTCGCCGGTCGTCTGCGTGCTTCTGAACAAGCAAGAGAATCGTAGGTCTCGAATTAGGTTCTTGCTTAAGCACTACCGCACGGCCTCAGCGGCTTTGGGGTTCTGACCCTTACCGCGGAGTCACGTGTTCTATTGTTAACCGCGACGACCCCGTTTAGTTGGGGCCAGAGTGAAAAGAATTCTGTAAATTTATTTTGGTGCGCATTAAGGGACCTTTGCTTGCCAACAATAAATTGTAGTGTATAACACATTATGCATACTCACAAGGAGGATTGACCACACGAGTAATTTTTGAAGACAGAAACAAATATCGAAAAAATTATTGAAAGAACGAGTAAGTCAATGGTGCATCTATGAGACGTTTCGTACTTGTTTGCTTGCTTGCTTGCTATAGCATGGCGCATACCCACTACGGGGGACTAGCCAAGAAGATGGCGGTTAAACGGGTGGGGTAGGTTGAGGAACCTGAGGGAAAAAGTATTGTGAGGTAAACAAATGAAGTGGCCGCCACCACCGTACGTGAATGCAAACCTGTAGCTGCTTGCTTATCTATGTGCATTTATTGCTCCGACACGTTTGGCTTTCCAGAATACTAGAGTGAGGTGGCATGAACATTCATTTTCTATGCAATCTTATGCAACCATATCCTACGTTACGCTATCCTATTTTGGGCTTAACATATGAATATTGTTCATTTTTTCTGTTACCAGCCTTATGGGTTGCTGTAACGCGTTCTCCTGCTGATCAAGACAAATACAGTGAGCATAGGCCACTGCGGAGAATGTGCCATATGAACTGTGCTCCTTGGGCACCTCATTCATTGGCTCTGCGTCATGATGTAAGGTCATGTCAGCTACTTATAGCGAGGGCTAAGCCTATGTGAGCAGCGCAGCCTAGGTTACATATTATTTGGTTATAGTTGTAGCGTTTAACTGGCGTTTGCATAACTTGTTTTTACAGGTTTTGCTGTGTCCTCTTGTAGGGTTCCAAGGTTGGTGGCTCGCGTTACCGACGAAAAGCCCACGTTCATTTATGGCAAGTTCCTTCCCCCCACTCCCTGATCGCCCCCAGAAAAAGGAAACATCCAAGAAGTTTTCACACTTTTTGGTAACTGAACAGACATTTAACCCCCGCTATCCTGTAGTTCTCTGTGAAAAAGCGGAAACACCAGTAAGTGCCATCTGACCGTTCATTTGGTCGAAATGTCTGTCAGATGCTATAGGCCCAGGTTATAAAGCTGCGAAATTGGCCAACGGTGATCTCTTCGAACACCGCAATGAGAAGCAACACTATTAGAGCGAGGTGGCATGAGCATTCATTTTCTATGCAATCTTATGCAACCATATCCTACGTTACGCTATCCTATTTTCGGCTTAACATATGAATATTGTTCATTGTTTCTGTGACCAGCCTTATGGGTTGCTGTAACGCGTTCTCCTGCTGATCAAGACAAATACAATGAGCATAGGCCACTGCGGAGAATGTGCCATATGAACTGTGTTCCTTGGGCACCTCATTCATTGGCTCTGCGTCATGATGTAAGGTCATGTCAGCTACTTATAGCGAGGGTTAAGCCTATGTGAGCAGCGCAGCCTAGGTTATATAATATTTGGTTATAGTTGTAGCGTTTAACTGGCGTTTGCATAAGCTGTTTTTACAGGTTTTGCTGTGTCCTCTTGTAGGGTTCCATGGTTGGTGGCTCGCGTTACCGACGAAAAGCCCACGTTCATTCATGGCAAGTTCCTTCCCCCCACTCCCTGATCGCCCCCAGAAAAAGGAAGCATCCAAGAAGTTTTCACACTTTTTGGTAACTGAATAGACATTTAACCCCCGCTATCCTGTAGTTCTCTGTGAAAAAGCGGAAACACCAGTAAGTGCCATCTGACCGTTCATTTGGTCGAAATGTCTGTCAGATGCTATAGGCCCAGGTTATAAAGCTGCGAAATTGGCCAACGGTGATCTCTTCGAACACCGCAATGAGAAGCAACAGTATTAGAGCGAGGTGGCATGAGCATTCATTTTCTATGCAATCTTATGCAACCATATCCTACGTTACGCTATCCTATTTTCGGCTTAACATATGAATATTGTTCATTGTTTCTGTGACCAGCCTTATGGGTTGCTGTAACGCGTTCTCCTGCTGATCAAGACAAATACAATGAGCATAGGCCACTGCGGAGAATGTGCCATATGAACTGTGCTCCTTGGGCACCTCATTCATTGGCTCTGCGTCATGATGTAAGGTCATGTCAGCTACTTATAGCGAGGGTTAAGCCTATGTGAGCAGCGCAGCCTAGGTTATATAATATTTGGTTATAGTTGTAGCGTTTAACTGGCGTTTGCATAAGCTGTTTTTACAGGTTTTGCTGTGTCCTCTTGTAGGGTTCCATGGTTGGTGGCTCGCGTTACCGACGAAAAGCCCACGTTCATTCATGGCAAGTTCCTTCCCCCCACTCCCTGATCGCCCCCAGAAAAAGGAAGCATCCAAGAAGTTTTCACACTTTTTGGTAACTGAATAGACATTTAACCCCCGCTATCCTGTAGTTCTCTGTGAAAAAGCGGAAACACCAGTAAGTGCCATCTGACCGTTCATTTGGTCGAAATGTATGTCAGATGCTATAGGCCCAGGTTATAAAGTTACGAAATTGGCCAACGGTGATCTTTTCGAACACCGCAATGAGAAGCAACACTATAAGCTGCCTATTCTAGACCCCTTTGCGGACATTCCACTGAGTATTACCCACTACAGCGCACTGAACATCACCCGAGATGTCATTTCGGAGAGAGGGAGTGAGTGAGTAAAAACTTGATTGAAAATAAATAAATAAAAGAAGGCACGCTGGTTGGGGCCCCTATTCCAGGGCTCCACTGGCACGAGCGGCTCGCTGGGCTTGGTCCAGAAGAGCCAATTGGCTCTCCCGGCAATCGTCCGCAAGCCATACCTCCCACTGCCTATTCCTCATGAGTGGATGTTTCAGTATTATTGGGCTGTCTATGTGCGCAGGCCTCTTGGGACACTCCCATGGGATGTGTTTTAGTGTGGGTACTTCTGTGCACCACGGGCACTTGTAAATGAACCTCGTGGGGTGTATTCTGTGTAGGTGGTGCAGGTTGGGGTATGTATTCGTTTGAATACGACGCCAGTACCTCTCCTGTTGGCTGTTCAAATTAGAGTGAGGATGTCCAAAACGGCTCCGCTACTGCCTTTGCTGTAAATGATGTCACGAGGATTCGGTGGAAGGTCGTCGCTGGGCCCGGCCGTTGATCGGAGAGAGCGAGAGAGAGAGAAAAAAAGCACTTTTAATCAGCATAAGGATGGCTCGATTTGCAGGAGTGGTTCCCTTTTCACGGGAATCCATGCGCCCTCTTGGCAGCGACCGCCCTCTCACTCAACATTTCGGGCGATGACTTGCTGCAATACGATAGCGCATGAGCGCAGTCACCTAGTTTTATTCTTTATTTTGCGTGGTTTCTTTAAATGCCGAAAAAAAACACCACGCAGCATATACGTTGCCACCAAAAAGCTGAATGGATCTGAATCCCTTTTCAACATAACAAAACGCACTTCGCACTAACGATCAGATATTTTGCATATCTGATCTTAGTTAATTGGGTAATTAAGTGGGCTGCTCCCACGTTGGGACCGGCAGGCAAAGCCTTTTGGCCGCGTCGTGGGCTTCCTGGACGGCCCATAGAATACTCTAAGAACCGCCACATGACGGCAAATCTGATTTCAATGATTTCAATGAAATGTAGCTGGGCAGGCCATGTATGCGTAGGGCAAATAACCTGTGAACCATTAGAGTTACAGAATGGATGCCAAAGGAAGGGAAGTACTATCGACCAAAAAAGTTTACGGACCACGGGATCTCAGAAAACGCTAAATTTCCGAGGACCCTTTAAATGAAGTCAGTAAAGCCGTACACCACAATGTTGTTCGAATATACCAGTAGAGGCTGGAAATGGGAATACCAACCTTCGCTTTGAGGCTGCGGAGATATTCAGCTTTTTGTCAGATCCCTTGGTCCGTAAGCGTTTTTGGTCGATAGTACATCCTGGCAGCCTAGCCCCTGGCACCAACAGCAATAACCGTTTGACAATAAAGTTTATTCCTATCCTATCCCACATTCGAGGACGGCATTAAGTTAGGTGGGGGCTGACATGAGGTAATTTTCAAGCTCTATTTGGAATCAGCTAGCGCAAGGCTATCGCGTTACACTCTTAAAGGCGAATCTTAAGCTTCCTCCAAGTTTTCTTATTTTTATGTTTGGATCAAGTTACGGGAAACGCCCTGTATATATGGGTAAAACCTAAGCCGTCGCATGTTATACCAGTCACAAAGAGTGCTTTATCCACAAGCGCAGCGATTAGAGCTGCGCGCGCGTAGTCCAGTCCGGCCGTGATAATGGCAAGATGTTTCAACTCCTGCTTGTTATCAAAACAATGTACGCGTAAATTCCAAGAAAGTAGAAACCATGAGTGAAAAAAAGAAACGCTCGAAAATCAACAAATCTACTATATATAACAATATATTTTCACAAAACCAAGAAAAAATTAAATCACCTGTTAATAAAGGAGAAACTGCGTACGAGTTCATGTAGAACTGTACGGAAAAAATGACGACGCAAGTCCACGTCGACGGAAGCGACGGTGGGGCTGGCCGCGGAACGGAGCACCGCGTGGAAGGCGACGACGGCGGGTTTGTCGACGCCTCGCGCCAAGCAGAGTACGCACAAGCTGCGGCTGCGCTCAACCCGACAGACATCAGCCTTTCGCCAAGCCCCTCCGCAAGGTACACATACCTGGTAGCGAAGCTTTCATAGAAGCCCATACGTTCAAAACATGGCGGTTCATCTGCGGCTCATGGGGCTTAGCGCCATCTGTGTGAGGAGGGAACACTTCCTGCGGAAGGAAAAATAATTTGACGTCATATCCGTTAAAAACAAAAGGGACGTCATTTTGTTCTCAAAGGCACGAAATTTGTTTTCGAAGGCTGGTCATTAGAGCTGTATATTCAAATGCCCCGCCATTCGACTTGATGGGCGTTTCGAGCTTTCAGCGCGGAAAGCGATGCAGGAAAAGTTCAGCCGAACGGTTGTCGAAATCGCATTGCTGCACGTAACATACTTTCTTTGGAGGCCGACGAACGCTTTGGGAGTAGGTGCTCGCCCTTTCGTCGGACGCCAAGCCCGTAGGCCAGCGCTGTCCCACGAAAACAACTAAAGTTAACAACTATCTGGCGGTCGCAACTCAATACTTTTGACTGAACATGTTAAGGAACAATGAAACTACCCGCGTCACCAAACGGAGACAAACGTCGATAAGCAAAGCAACACAACATGTGAGGGGGGCGTGAACTTTACGAGCGCGCCTTTCAGTCCTCTTCAAGAGCTGCATTGCATTGCAAGTGATAGCGGCGTCAACGACCACCGCTATCGGTGGGCGCTCTTACGGTGGGCGCTGAAAAAAGGTATTTATTGATAATGATCAAGTAAAATAGAATTGTTATTTTTCGCTTTGCGTACATAAAATTGATTAAGAATTTTATTTTCGCCGAATTAATCTAACTATGTCTCGCTTTAATTAAAAAATGCTTTTTTCTTTCCCGATGTTTGTTCCCTCCTAACATAGTTGCGCTTCAGTCGCTGCTCCCATAACCACCCTTGCTGATGTCGGTGACAATTCGTTCTGAACCGCTTTTCGCCCGAAGCTTCGCGACCATTTAGATCGACCTTGCCCTCCGCATTGACAGTGGCTACGGCTGCGCAGTGCTCCTGCGACGGTCAGGCGGGGGGCGGACGCCTCGACAACCCGGGTCTGGCTTCTGGCGTCTCCTGGGGTCAGAACCCGCTGCACGAGCTGCAAGCTCGTTTCGTCTCTTGTGAACCATCGTCTTGGACAACACAGCTACAGCGAGAATCGACGCCGTGGCTACCCCAGCCGATCCGCGAAGAGAATGACAAGTGCTGCCTCTTCTGTGGTGCTTTCGGCTGAAATGTAATGATTTCACAATTAATCAGAATCGCTGTATCATCCTTCCTAAAGATAACTTGAGTGTGTATTTGTTTTTTCGTCCAATAATGTGTTTCAATACTACATGAGTTTCAATACTATGTACCCCAATTGCAGGAACAAAACAGGAAATCAAACTTTTTAATAATGCTTTTTCTTAGGGGCTGTTCGTAGTCCTTGTATAATGGTATAACGTGCATTTCACTCCTACGTGCGTATTACCAAAACTGTCATCACGTTGCAATTGTTCTCGACAGCATATGTAAGCCAGTCATTATTTTATACGTTTTTTTTGCCGAATGCAACCTGGTAACAGCAAAAGCCAATTACAAACAAAACCCACTGCTTGCCCGGCTGGTTCTTAATAGCACCACGGGAAGTGCGATAAGGCCAGACCAAAAAGAACCCAATCGCACGGCGCAGGTGCAGCGTCGCATATCTTTTTGTCGTTGTGTTTTGTCTTTTTGTTTGTGTTTTTTTGTCTTTAGGAAGAGCCTCAGTTTGGCCACGAACGTGTTCCAGGAGCCCACGCACCCAGTGTACAAACCACATGCAGGTTTCTATTGCGATTGCCACTTAGTGAAAAGACGTACTCCAAATAGCCCTAATATTTCACTAGCGACAATGCACGCCAACTTTAGTGCATGGGGCCACTGAGATGTAGAATGCTTTGGTTTCCGTTGCAGTATATATGAATATTTACCTGTCAGCCGTCCCATTGACGTGGCAGCTGCCAGGAGCAAAGATGCCCAGATGCCCTCCGTGTGTCGTGCACCCTCAAGCACGTCGAGGCCGAGAGTAGCCACGGTCGGAGACTGTTGTGGATACCTGAGCGCGTCCGCAGCTGTCGCGCTGCGAAGCCGCGTCCCGAGATCCGTGGCCAGTCGTCTTCCAATCCGGGTGCAGAGCCCTGCCATCAGATTGACGCCGTTGCATCATGATTGACACGAGCTGTCACAACAGTATAGCACGGCGCTGACAGTAGCTCAGCCCTATAAAGAAGGACTTCCTACTCAGCTTGTCCGAAAACGTCGCCGGATTTTTTAAATGAAGCCCTGCCAAACGAAGAAACCTAGTTGCTGCTCACAAATGGCAGCAAGTGCGCAATGCACGAGACAGCTGCCTGGTGCGTTCTTTGTTTTCTTCTTCCCACGCGCGTCTGTGCCAACCTAGGAAATGCGATCATGATGATGACCGTGTAGTCAATTGCATATACCCATACAGGATAATTGGCCAACAAGATAATCGGCCAACATCAATATCTTGCTAAGGTACGTTTCCTCTAGCGGATCCATGCCAGAGCAGATGGTAAAAGTATCTGGTCTTATTGTGCTTTGAAGCCTGTGATTTATCGGAATAAAATCGTGGAAACGCGATGTTAAAAAATTACTTGAAATAGCTAGCGAACGGCTTCTGGAGCGGCTACTTGCGGGTCAAAAAAGAGGAGTACCCCTACAGAAACGCAACCTTGTATGTTGATATGGGTCTTGCGGTACTGCCATTCATTCTGCAACATATAATGACTCGTAGCAATGAAGCAAAGGAGGATCGGTCGAGAATGCAGCAGATAATGCTAAAAGGGGGCAGAAATAGCATTTCAAACACAACTTTCTGGTAATGCCCTAGTGTCACGTCTATGCTAAGATGTGTCATTTTTTATACGTATTGCGAAAAATGAATTGGACGCTATCAAATAATAATATTTCTTTATTTAGCAATCCATACTATTGTGTTTTTATCGTTTTATGCAATTTTTGTAGAGGTGTCGTTTCGCCATTTATAAGTAGTATCTGTCACGTTTTCGACAGCGTAGCTAATCTCGCTCATAGGGTTCACTCTAAAAGGCACACTAACAGGAACTTCAGGCACGTGCTTGCTTCTGGTCTAAGTGAGCCGCTCATCAAGCACGGGCTTTCTTCTGGTCTAAGTGATCCGCTGAGAAGTGACGTGAGCACAGGCGGCACCTGCCAAGGGATCCGCGAGAAAGGAGAAGACCTGCTCGCATGTAGCCACATCCGGGACCTCACAAGATATACCGGCGGCCATGCTGGCGGCCAAAGAGATCCACGCGGCCAAGAGCAACATGGCCCGCTGGGCTCAATGCCCCGACTCCCGCAACGCAGCAGCGGCTTCATGAAGGGCCGACTGATGCTCAGGGACATTGCAAATCTTCCACCAAAGGTTGTCGACTCCCCTGAGCATGACGCCATCATGACCGAAACGCAGGATACAGAGCAAGACGGCACCGTGTCAATGAAGGAAAAAATCGTAGACTCCCCTTTGTCGTCTGCGTGCTTCTGAACAAGCAAGAGGAAAGTCGGTCTCGAAAAGAGATATGTTTTAGGTTCTAAAACGTCTCTGACATTTTGTAATAGAAATGTTTCTTGCTTAAGCACTACCGCACGGCCTGAGCGGCTTTGGGGTTCTGCTTCTTACCGCGGAGTCACGTGTTTATCGTTAACCGCGACGACCCCGTTTGGTTGGGGCCAGAGTGAAAAGAATTCTGTAAATATATTTTGGTGCGCATTAAGGGACCGTTTCTTGCCAACATTAAATTGTATTGTATAACACATTATGCATACTCACAAGGAGGATTGGCCAGACGAGTAATTTTGGAACACTGAAACAAATATCGAAAAAATATTGAAAGAACGAGTAAGTCAATGGTGCATCTATGAGACGTTTCGTACTTGTTTGCTTGCTTGCTTGCTATAGCATGGCGCATACCCACTACGGGGGACTAGCCAAGAAGATGGCGGTTAAACGGGTGGGGTAGGGGGAGGAACCTGAGGGAAAAAAGTATTGTGAGGTAAACAAATGAAGTGGCCGCCACCACCGTACGTGAATGCAAACCTGTAGCTGCTTGCTAATCTATGTGCATTTATTGCTCCGACACGTTTGGCTTTCCAGAATACTAGAGCGAGGTGGCTTGAACATTAATTTTCTATGCAATCTTATGCAACCATATCCTACGTTACGCTATCCTATTTTCGGCTTAACATATGAATATTGTTCATTGTTTCTGTGACCAGCCTTATGGGTTGCTGTAACGCGTTCTCCTGCTGATCAAGACAAATACAGTGAGCATAGGCCAGTGCGGAGAATGTGCCATATGAACTGTGCTCCTTGGGCACCTCATTCATTGGCTCTGCGTCATGATGTAACGTCATGTCGGCTACTTACGGCTGTCTTCGAGCCAAGGCGCGTACCTCTCCCTCCTCTCGGATGGCCACCTGGCTATTGACTGACCCTTGATCCCCCGCGAGGGCTATCGAAGCAGCGTGCTGATGCGAGCGTTCAGCCGCAGCGCTCAGCGTGTCCGGTATTCCGATAACCGCAGACAAGCTGGGCGTTTTGGAAGATGGGCATAGGCGTAAACTAAAGCCCCTCCGTACTATTACCGCGGTGATGTAGGGACTTTAGCGTAAACGTGCGCTGCCTGAGTGGCCTCCACGGTGTAGCCACCTGGTGGCGGAGAGCTTAACCAGCTAAACACAGGGCTATTATTGGTGTAACGAAGTGTAAAACATCTTAAACATTTAAAGACAACGTGTTCACGATTGTCGAGCGGCAAAGTAGAATACACTAGGTTACTGCTATATTAGCAATGTGTTTGCGTGGTTGAGCTCTGCTTCATCAGGTTGCTGGGCACCATGCAGGCCGTTCACGTTTGAGCCTCCGCTCATTCGCTAAAACGTCCAATCCGCTTGCGCTTGCGTTCGCTGGAAAACTGGGCACGCTAAAACTCTCGCATTATGGTAGCAACCATCCGGCGTGAAGTCACGGCCGCAAACGCATAGATCCTGGCGCCAATCGGATACCGAGAGTGCGATGCGCTGCAGCCACTGCGTTCATATGCTGCCTTGCAGAGGGACACGATCGAGCTTGACATATCGCCGATCGCTACGTTTTCAGCCAACGACGCAACAAAGGCGAACCATCGTGCTCGCAACAGAAAGCTCGAGACCAGCACTGAATGCGCAGCTCACTTCAACAAGGAGCACATTGCAATACAAGCTGACGACACTTGCTGTGTACCAGAAGTGCTTGAGTGTAGTGATAAATTGTAATTGTGTTTCCTCTTTCTGTTACGTTATTTTGTAGAAACAAATTACTCACATTCCAACTAATACAAACATCATTTGTTCACCATAATGTCGGAAAAATTGTCGATGGCGCTAGCTGGAAAACCAATTGGATAGCTAGCCCCACTGACATCAGATGGCCGACACGTGTCAATTGGAGTGCGGTGGCGGAAAACTTAGGGGAGTGGCGCCACCGCGCTCGGTAGTGATCTACATTTTAAAAACGTACGATAAATTACACGCCTTATGCGGAGAGAGTAAATGTGTCGCTTAATGATCAGAAAGATCAACGCTAACGACTGAGTAGGTTTGTACAAAATCGTCCAAATCGTTTCAGTCTCTTTAACAGGCGTAGTGATAATTTTAGACTTTGTTGGATCGGCTATATGCCACATACACCGATATAATAATATAATAATAATAATATTCTTTATTTGAAGTGAATACACTCCAGGAAGGAGGCCAAAAGGCACAATGTCTGACGAGGGCCTTCTCCCCATTGTAGGCATGTTGCTCTCGGAGGGGTTACAAACAAAATGAAAAGTAAATCAATCAATACATTAGCAACGTAGCATATGCGGCAACACTTGTTGGCATAATAACAAAACAAAAGCAAAAATCAATATATGGTCATAAAGAAAAGCAAAGCTCAGAGCCACTCCCATGTCAGGTGCCCGAGGGAGTACAATGGCGCCCGACACAGGAGAGGAGAACTTTGCTCCCACTTTGCTATGGTACACGCTTGCCAAGGTCGTCCCTGAGCCTGGAGGCATGAGGACGACTGTATGACCCCAACGTAATGATGGCTTAATGACGAAGAAGGAATATTACCGATCGAACGACGGAGGCGACTAACAAAGATAGCATGATGGCAATGATATGTCGATTCGTATATTAGGATGTTGGTATATTGATCACAACGTGGTGACGGCGACATAAGGAAAATGAGATAACTGTGACGGTATGACTACAACCGAATGAAGAAGCGAGGAAGAAGACAATGGTACGAATAAGACGGCATGAAGATGATGGTATCATTACAGATGCACGATAGCGTCTGTGTGACGACGAGGGAATTACGACGATGAAAGTAAAACGTGGCATCAGCATGATTGAATGACATTCGCAAGATTACGATAAAATTATATACGGACAAACTTTCACATGGATGGATCGATGAAGGTCGTATGATGACAACGGCATGACGACAACGATAAAGTCACCTCGTATTGTCTTGAAAGGCATTCCTCCTCTCTAATCTTCGTCTTTATCCCCGGCTTTCAATCTTTCCTATGTACTACTCTCATCTGCATTACTTCCGATCTTCTAGGCAGCGAGGGTTAACCCTATGTGAGCAGCCAGCCTAGGTAATATCATATATGGTTATAGTTGTAGCGTTCAACTGGCGTTTCTAACACGTGTTTTTACAGATTTTGCTGCGTCCTCTTGTAGGGCTCCACGGTGGGTGGGTCGCGTTACTGCCGAAAAGCCCACGTTTACCTATGGAAAGTTCCTTCCACCCTTCACTTCACTTAATTACCTTAAAAACCCCATTGGAGCGGTATTACATAAGGTGTGGTTAATAAAATAAACGTTAGAAACAGGCGTTCATTTTGAGATATGGGTGACAATAGCTTCGGTAAAGGCAGGTGGGCTCGTGATGGCTGCGATGGCGCGTGGAAGGCCGTTCGAGTCCCTTGATGCTGGAATCAAAAATGATGCTTGAAAAGTGGTGGTCCGGGCACGTGCGCGTGTAACTTCAAGCGGATGACCGATGCGATGAGATATGTATAAAGGGGGCGTGATGTACGGTGGGTGATTTAGGGAGCTGTAAAAAAATGAACGGAAGAGAGAGAGGGTGGCAACCTGTGGACGGAAAGAAAGCGTTTGAAGCCAGATTCCGCTTTCATCGATGAATTGCTGATATGGTATGAATATAAAGAAAGATTAATTCGAGTAGCACGATTTTGCACAACCTCAAGTGCATTTCTGATATAAATCTGATGCGGGTTCCAGATGAGAGACGAATACTCAAGTTTCGATCTTACAAATGATTTATAGGCAAACGCTTTTACTTGTTGAGTTGTATGACGTAGATATCACCTAAGAAATCCCAGTGATCTATTAGCAGCTGAGATGATGTTAGTAGTGTGGAAGCGCCAGGACAGATCACAAGATAGAGTGACACCAAGCGTTTTGAATTATTGGACTGATTCTATTGGAACATCAGCAATGGAATAGGTAAATGTGAGGGGGTTACGGTAGCGAGTGAAAGACACGAGTTTACATTTGTTAGGATTTAGGTTCATTAGCCAGCGATGACATCATTCTTGTACATTATTGAGATCATTCTGGATGAATGTGTGGTAAATGTGTTGGTAACTTGACGGTAGATTACACAATCATCTGCGAACATACGAATCTTACATGATACATGCGTTGGTAGATCATTAATGAAAATAAATAAAGAAGCTGTCCTAAGACGGGTCCCTGCGGGACGCCTGATGTTACGGATAGACTGCTAGATTAATGGTTAATAACGAAAACAAACTGAGAGTGGTTAGTCAAGAATGCATCTATCCACTTTAGTATGTCGGGGTGTAAATTTAACTGAGACAATTTTAGCAGCAAACGTTTAGAGGAACTGTGTAAATGCTTTTGCAAAATCCAGGAATATGGTATCAGTCTGAAGGTTCCTGTCAAGGTTAACATGCAGGTCGTGAAGGAAAATTGCCAACTGCGTTTCGGAAGAATAGCCTTTTTGAAATCCGTGCTGACAAGGGTGAAAAAAAAGCAGATTGAGTCTAAGAAGTTCATGATATGCGAGTATATGACGTGAGTGAGTGAGTGAGTGAAATAACTTTATTGAAGTCCAGAGAAGAAGCAGGGGACACCCCGCGCCACCCGGCTAGTCCCACGTAGGCACCGGCAAGCCGAGCATGACGGCCCAATCGCGGGCACTCTAGACGGCCAGGGTTTGGTCGTTGAGTTCGTGTCCCATGATTTTGCAAGGGACACAAGTTAATGATATAGGACGATAATTTATTTGGCTGTCTCTATTGCCCGATTTGAAGACTGGAACGACCTTGCCCTCTTTCCAGTCGAATGGTAAGGTGTCTGTAGAGAGCGACTGCGAAAACAACAAACGTAAGGACGCAGCAGATACATGTCTAATATTTTTTAAGAGTTTGGAAATAATATCATCTACACCTGCTGACGATGAAAGCTTGGTGTTATCAATAATGGAGGTGATTCCATCTGCTGAGAATGTAATTGGTGGCATACGCGCAGTTATATCAGTAGATGTGGGAAGATCTGGAGTTGAAATCTCGTTAGTAAATAAAGAGAAAAAGGCTGCCTTAAAAATGTCAGCACACTCGCTGTCGCTGACCACTTCGCCATGTGGATTTAACACTCTGATTATGCGCGCCTCCTGAGAGTTTATTATTTGCCAAAACTGACGAGGACTGTTCGGAAGCATTTAGGCAGTTTATCGTGTAAAAAGGAGAATTTATCATTCTGTATAGCCCTCACATAAACGTCTTCGGCCACAAAATATTTTCCCCACGCAGCGGGGTGTCCGTTCAGGCTGAGCGGGAGAGACGTTTTTTCTTTTTGTTTTTAAGTCGCTTAAGCGTTTTAGTGAACCATGGCTTGTTACGGTTACCGCGGAACGTTATTCTCGGTGTGAACTTGTCAACGAGATCACCTAGCTTGTTTTTAAATGTTGACCAGTTTTCATTAGTAGAGCGCGTAGAACATAAACTAACGAACGTAGGAATAAATGCGCTCAGATCACTATTATTGGCATCATATTTACCTTAATTGTACTGGCGGATTGTTTTGCTGACTAAATCGCGTCTTACGGGTTGAAACGAAGATGTGGCATGAATTACTTTGTGGTCGCTGACTTCAGGTAGATATGCTTTTGATGATAAGCTTTCCTGATTGCTGGTTATGATGAGATCTAAGATGCTAGAAGTGCTCAGTGCAACGCGTGTAGGTTCTGATACAAGTTGGGTTAAATTAAAATTTAGGCAGAAATCCACAAAATAACTGGCCAGCTCACTGCCCATAGTTATGGGGACGACATTGCTCCATCCTATTTGAGGAAAATTGAAATCACCAAAAAGGAGTACTTCTGCTTGTAGGTGTTGATTACTAAGGTCACTAAAAGTGTTATTAATTTAAATGTGAAATCTAGAATATTTTTTGGAGGCCTGTAGCAAACACCTAGAATGATAGTATGGGGGGAAGTGTGAATAATTAGCCATCATACTTCAAGATCAGAAGTGAAGTTTTTGGCTATGGAGCACATTAACTGCTGGTGCACAGCAATCAATACACCTCCCCCCCCCCCCCCCCGCATTCCTTTGCAATCCTTTCGATAGACATGAGATTCCGGTAGGTCGGCTAGTACTTCTGTATTTCTAATGTGGAAAGTTGGGCGAGTTGGTGATTAATCATCATACCGTATTGGTGAAGCAGCGCACTGGCAAGGTCAAAGTGGAGAGATTATATAAAGAAGAAGTGTTCGTTCTAAAATCAAATAGTGGCGAGAGAAGCGAGGGTCGTGTATTCTTGTGTCTCTCCACTTTGTCCGGTATGATGACTTCTGTATCTGTTATTTCTTCTGTTAGCCACGTTTCCGTTTCCGTTATTACCATTGTATTACTGTTGGATGATAAAACAAGGTTGGAGAAAGCGTCACGTTTTGGAAGAAAACTGCGTGCGATTCGCAAGGATTACAGAGAATGATATGTTAGATTTGGTCTTAACAGTGTAACAGACATTTATACGACTGGGAAATTGCTTTATTATTTTTTCGACAGAGTGCGTTTGCTCATCGTAGACGTAGCGCTTACGGCCCATATGCACTGTTTTGAATCACAAATAAAAAGGTAATGATTTGCTTTTAGCGAAAGTAACGAGATGCCCGCGAGCGTTTTGTACGGAACCTTAGAAATCCTCTCCAATGCTGAAGCTGGTTCCTTCGAACTTGCGGCCATTAGAAAGAACCAATTCTTTTGTTTTATGAAAGATGAATTTCGCTATTATAGGACGGTGTCGGTTAGTACCTGTGCCATGGCCGAGACGTTGTGCGCGCTGAATTTCTTTCAGCTCGATAAAAATATTCAAATAATCGTTGCAGTGCTTGATAATAAGTTGTGTGGTCTGGGCAAACGTCTCTGATCCAGTTCATTCAGTGAGACCATGGCGTACTGCATTATGACACTAACGCGCACCGACAGTGAACGCTTCGGTGGTCTCAGCACTACGACGCCTCGATGCCAGCATTCGAAGGGACGCTGGCATCAAGAAGCACTACCAACGCCACCTAGGTGGCGTTCACCGTACTCAGCACAGCGGAGCGTGGCCTCCGCAATTAGCTCTGAAAATGTTTCTGAAGTTGATCGCGGAGGCTGCAATTACGACGCGCTGTACGCGCTGATTTGACTCGGTGACGATTCAGTTACGTGCTTTGTCTTGCGCGTTGTATTAGTGTGTCAGTTACGTGCTTCGTCTTTCGCGTTGTGCTAGCGTGTGCAGCCTAGTGCAGCTTCCATATGCACGACGGTTGCTCATGGTCATCGACGTTGGTAGTCGTGATGGAGGAGACGTGCCACCAGGCGTCAGCGTGGGTGCATCAACGCCTAAGGGCGCTTTAGCCACAAAACACCAATAGACATTATATATCAATGTGCAATAAACATTACACTACTTCTGTGAAGACACGTTTCACTTTCGTGTTCTATACCGATTCCTATATAAGAGGCATCAACCACATTTTTGTTTTTTTTTCTTGTTTGGAACGGCGCGAAATTTCCGCATAATGGCAAACCTAGAAAGAATTCGTGTACTATTTTACGCGTTATTACATACCACTACAATGAGTACACTTAAACAATTTTGACATACTAGCTGTTGTCTTCGCAAGAAATTGTCATATATGCTAGCAGCCCGCTACAGAAGAGCAGGCGCACACATTCGAACGCCGCCCAGCCGCTCGCCGAGTAGCAGACGAACAGGTTATAAAAGCGCCACCTATGGCCACCGGTTGAACGAAAGTGGGCGCAAGATGCTCCCATAGAAGCCGGACATCTGTGCAGGTCTGTAGTTCCAGTAGGTCGTGATAAGGCGCGTCTGTGTAGCTCTCTGCAAATGCGTTTGTGGCGCAATGGGTTAAACGCTCGGCGATCTATCGTCGCGGACCGAGAGGTCGTGGGTTCGATTTCCAAATTTTCCGTGTTTGTGGAACTTTTTCTTCTGGTTTCTTTCTTTGTATTATGTTCGTGTACATTGTAAGCTGACTTATTTCCGTGACGGAAATACGTCAGTGAAGTCTTGGTGGACCCCGGCATAAAACACTTTCGTGTTAAAAAGACTGTAAGCTTTACTACCCTGCATGACAAGAGTGAATGGATTAGTGGTCTGCGTCTGTGCACAGCCGCCGAGCCCACAAGCGCCCCCCCCCCCCCCCCCCCCCCCGGTATTGCCTGCTCTTTTATGTTTGACCGGAAAGTTGATGTTGATGACGACAGGTTTGTCCACGCTGCATCGAGCACCACCGTCTTCGGTAGCCGTGTTATTGAAAACGCAGATCTGCCACTCCCGACTAAATCCAGGGGTTTGAAGGGTGGTGCAAATCATTAGGTGCACATCGGGGATGGGTGACAGGCAATCCTGTCATGTTCACCTGACCAAGCACGATATTGCAGCGGGGCTGCCTGGACAGCTGTCACTAGGGCAGAAAGCAAGAGACGCACGAAAGCGCACTGAAACACCTGCATGACACGAGTGAAAGGATTAGCGCTCTGCGTCTGTGGACAGCCGCCGAGCCCACCTCCCTGACCGCTCCCAGAAAAAGGACACATCCAAGAAGTTCTCAAACTTTTCGGTAACCGAACAGAGATTTTCCCCCCGCTATCACGTAGTTCACTGTGAAAAACCGGAAACATCAGTAAGAGCCATCTGACCATTCATTCGGTCTAAATGTCTGACAGATGCTATAGGCCCAGGTTATAAAGCTACGAAATTGGCCAGCGGTGAACTGATGGAACCCCGGAATGAGAAGCAACGCTAAAAGCTGCCTAATCTTTGCGGACATTCCACTGAGTATTACCCACTACAGCGCACTGAACATCACACGAGGGGTCATTTGGGAGAGAGCGAGAGAGAGAAAAAAGCGCCTTTAATCAGCATAAGGATGGCTTGATTTGCAGAAGTGGTTCCCTCTTCACGGGAATCCATGCGCCTTCTTCGCAGAGACCGCCCTATCAACCAACATTTTGGGCGATGACTTGCTGCAATATGATAGCGCATGAGCGAAGTCACATGGTTTTATTTCTTATTTCACGTGCTTTCTTTAAATGCCGAAAATGATCACCACGCAACATATACGTTGTCACAAAAAATAGATGGATCTGAATCCCCTATACAACTTAACGAAAGGCACTTCGCACTGACTTGAATAATAACGATTTTGCATATCTGATTTTATTTAATTGGCTAATTAGGCGGGGTATAAAAATACTCTAAGGAGCACCACATAACCTCAAACTATTTGTCATTGATTTCATACATTTGCGGTTTATCACCTGTGCTGTAAATTGAAATGGAGCTGAGCAGGCCATGTAATACGTAGGGCAGACAACCAGTGGGCCATTAGAGTTACAGAATGGATGCCAAAGTAACGGAAGCACATTCGAAGACGCCAGAAAGTTAGGGGGGGGGGGGATTAGATGAGGTAATTTTGAAGCTGCAGTTGGAATCAGCTAGGGCAAGACCATGGCGTTCTAACCTTAAAGGCGAAGCTTCAGCATCCATCAGGTATTATTTTTATAATGTTTGGTTTATTTTATTGGAAACACCTTGTATATATAGATAAAAGCTAAGCCGTCACATGGTATATCTGCCACAAAGAGTAGTTTGATTCTCAAGCGTAGCGATTTGAACTGCGCGCGCGTCGTCCAGTCCGGCCGTGATAATGACAAGCAGTTTGCACTCATACGTGTTATCTTAAAAATGTACGCGTCAATTCCAAGAACTTGAAAACGATGAGTAAAAGAAGAAATGCAGGAAAATCACCAAATATACAATAAATAACAATATATTTACACAAAATCTAGAAAAAACAAGATCATCCGCTAATACAGGCGAACCTGCGTATGAGTTCGTGCAGAACTCTGCGAGAAAAATGAACACCGCATGTCCGCCTCGATCGAAGAGGCGGTGGGGCTGGCCGCGGAACTGAGCAGCGCGAGGAAGGCGACGACGGCGGGTTTGTCGACGCCACGCGCGAAGCAGAGTACGCACAAGCTGTGGCTGCGCTCAACGCGAGCCACATCGGCCTGTCGCCAAGCCCCACCGCGGGAACAGTGGTTACGGCAGCGCAGTGCTCCTACGACGGTCAGGCGGGGGGCGGACGCCTCGATAACCCGAGTCCGGCTGGAGGCGTAGCCTGGGGTCACAACCCGCAGCACAAGCAGCGAGCTCGTTTCGTCTCTTGTGAACCATCGTCTTGGACAAGACAGCTACAGCGAGAATCGACGCCGTGGCTACTCCAGCCGATCCGCGAAGGGAATGACAAGTGCTGCCTCTTCTGCGGTGCTTTCGGCTGAAATGTAATGATTTGACAATTAATCAGAATCGCTGTATCATCCTTCCTAATGATTACTTGATTGTGTATTTGTTCTGCGCTTTATTATCTTTCGGTCCAATAATGCCTTTATTACTAAGTACCTAAATTTGAGAAATATAACAGGAAATCCAAATAATTTTTAATCATTTTTTTCGTTAGAGGCTAACCACAGTTCTTGTAAAAGGTATAACAGGCCAGGTATACACTCCTACGGTATTTCACTCCTACGCTTTTGTTACCAATATTGTCATCACGCTGCAATTGTTATCGACAGCATATGTCAGCCCGTCATTATTTTACAGGTTTTATTGCCGAAGGCAACCTGTCAATAGCAAAAGCCACTTGCAAACAAAAAAGCCACTGCTTGCTCGGCTTGTTCTTAAAAGCACCATAGTCAGTGGGTTAACGCCGCTACAAAGACAACACACCCACACGGTACAGGTGCAGCGTCCCATGTGTTCTTATTGTCTTTGTGTTTTTGCAGTGCCTTAAATGCATGTAGGTAAAGTCTCAACTTGCCCACGAACCAGTTCCAGGAGCCCCCATCAGCAGTGCACACACATCATGCAGGTTACCACAAAATGAAAAGAAGTACTCAAATAGCCCGAATATTGCCATAGCACTGATTCCCGCAAACTTTAGTGCAAGGGGACACCGAGATGAGCGCGAGCTCTCGACAGAGCACTGCATTTGAAGGCTACCTTTTCAACTTTCTCTGTCAGGAACACTTTCGTTTCGGTTACTGAATATGTATGAATATTTACCTTTCAGCCGTACTGTTGACGTGGCCGACACCAGGAGCAAAGACGCCCAGATTCCCGCCGTGTTTCGTGCATCCACGAGCACATCCAGGGCGAGAGAAGCCGTGCGCGGGCACTGTTGCTGAACTCTGAGCGTGGCCGCACCTGTCATGTTGCGGGGCCGCTTGCTGAGGTCCGTGGCCAGTCGTCTTCAAATGTGGCTGCAGTGCCCTGGCATCAGACTGACACCGTTGCATCATGACTGACACGAGCTGTCGCAGCAGTACCGCACGGCGCTGACAGTAGCTCAGTGGTAAAGTCGGACTTCCTGCTCAGCTTGTCCGAAAACGTCGCCGGATTTTCAAATTAAGCCCTGCAGAACGAAGAAACTCAATCGCTGATCACAATGTCGGCCAGCGCGCAATGCACGAGACAGCCACCTGATGGTGATGATGATGTCCATAAAACATGGCTGCCACCGAATCTGGGGGATTGGCCAAGAATTGTGCACATTAACTTTTAGATACGGTTTATGAAACTACAGTTACTTTGAAATTTATTAATCAAAACAAACTAATTTTCCTAAACAGCACAACTTACAATATTAATGATATGATTGAACACCCAAATATCACTAGGAGAATTGTAAAAGTAGATGGTGCGTTCTTTGTTTTCTTCTTCTCACGCGCGTCGATGACGTCCTGAAAAATGCGATGATGATGATTATTATTATTATGACCGTTAAGCTTCGCACATACGCATACAGGAAGCGCATTATATATACCCATATACCATACCTATACCCATACAAGAAGGCGCAACCAAAGTGAGATTCCGACGTTCCCGGCACCACAAGTCAAGAAAACTCACTGGTATTTTCAAGGAAGTGCACAATCCGGCGAAGACTGGTAGTCACCCGCTGACGTCACGCATTACCATCGCAGTTGAGAGAGGGACGTCCGCTATCGCTGTTTCAAGTGAAGCATGGCCACCTCCACCCAAGCCACGCCAACTCGCCGAATTCCGAGACGCGACTCGTCCACCAATTACGAATGGCCCTGCAGCAGTCCGGGCGGAAGGCCAGGACTTCCACGTGTTCGCCGTGATGAGTTCGCTCATAAATGTTGTGCGCACATTACTGATGAACCTAAACACCCCGAATGCTCGCAGCCCACTTCAGGTATTGGACGGGATGAATCCAGTACTTGCAAGTCTTGAATAGCATCATGGCGCATTCACCGCTGTCGTTCCCTAAAGATGTCAAGGAAGCATCCCTTTTTTCAGTGGAATGCTCGAGGCCTCATATCAAGAATTTCGGATTATCAACCTTTCATTATTTCGAACAAATTTCCCATCGTCGTCATCTGTGAGCCAAACCTTCAATCCAAAAAATCTGACTATTGGGCTACGAAGGTTTCTCATCCGCGACGTACAGTGTCCTCACCAAGGTCGTCGTTTATGTTTGGTGTGAACCCACTTACGTGCTACATCAAGTTTTGCCTGACGACGACGACCAATACGTGTGCTTAACTGTGAAAGCAAAGAAACTTACATTCACTCCTGTCGCTGCATATATTTCTACAACCAGTAGTTTTAACACGCTATGACTGAGTGCTTTGTTATCCGCAACACCTGGCCTTAGGATCTTTAGTTGAAATTTTAATGCAGACCATCCACTCTGGGCCAGTTTGAAGATGGACTCCAAAGGAAGAAAATTAGTCGCATTTGCGTCGGACCAAGAGCTTTGCTGTCTCAATGACGGCAGCGCGACATATCTACGGGGACTGACCTATTGCGGCTGCCTGGACCTGACTTTGGGCTCTTGGTGTCTTCGAAGCAGTGTAATGTGGTTTTCAGACAAAGAAACCGATGGAAGTGATCAGGATCCTACCTATTTCAAGATCAAGGGATTGGCCAAGTCTTCATCTACTGCCATTTGGAGAACAGACTGGGCGAAGTTAACGTCGTTTATGGAAGAGGAATGTCCAGAAGGCCGCCCGTCATATTTGGAGGATCAGATTCCGAATGCACTGCAAGAGGCTATGTTCACTTTTAGGCCTTCTCCAAAGTATACAGAATACGACTGTGAATTGGAAAGGCTTCGAGCGATTTGCCGTAGAGAAGAAAGAAGATACAGGCGCACCACAAGTATTCACGATCTGAAGGAGGCTAGGTGGAACATAAAAAATCCAGCGCCGTATTGATACGCTACAATCTCAAAAGTGGACATCCTTTTGCGAGTCTTGGGATCCTCGTAAGCCTCTGTCCTATATATGGAGAACTCTGCGTGGCCTACAATGCGTCTCCGCGACAGCACCACCCTTTCAAGTCTCTTGCCCTACATCAAGGACGACGTGAGATCGACGTTGCTGAGGATTTCTGAGCTAAAAATTGCTGGCTTACAGAGAGTACCTGTATCAATATCACGTGATGTTGCGGCATCCCAGGACTCTACCATAGACCTCATGTTATCTATGGAGGAGCTAGAAGCTGCGCTGGCGACTTGTAGGAAGTATTTCTCATCGATGGATTTCCATTCTGGCTACTTTAAAATAGAAATTGACGAGAAGGATCGCGAGACGACCGCCTTCATCACCCCGGATGGCCTCTAAGGGTTCAACGTGATGCCATTCTAACTGGGCTCGGCACCTGCAACGTTCCATCGTGTGATGGAGGCGGTATTAGCAGGATTGAAGTGTCAGACCTGTCTCGTGTACTTCGATGAGGTCGTTCTCTTCGCAGCGAATTTCGACCATCACCTCAGGCGGCTTGGGACAGTACTAGAGGACATCAATTCACCAGAGCTCACTCTAAAGCCGGAAAAGTGTATTTGCCTTCGTTGCGCTTCTCTTCCAGAACCATACAAATGTGGAGTCCGTCGTGATCCACAGAAGACATCTGCAATCGCTGACTTTCCACTGCCCGCCGACAAGAAAGGAGTGCGCAGAATCCTTGGCCTGTGGGCTTATTACAGGCGTCAAAGACGTTTCAGGCATCGCCGCGCCATTGACATATTTAAGAAAATCCGTTCAAGTGGGCAACGCCACAAATCGAAGCATTCGAAGAGCTTAAATGCCGCCCACTTCAATGACGACGCCAACACACGCTAACTCAACTAGCCTAGGCCTCCGGTCTGTCCTGGTCGAAAGAAAAGACGTATTTGAAAGGGTCATTGCTGACGCTAGCCGGTCGCTGTCGAAATCAGCAGCTAATTATTTCACGAGGGAGAAAGAACGTCTTGCCATCATTTGGGCTACTACGAAATTCCGCCGTTACCTTTACCGAGGCCCTTCAATGTCGTAAGCGACCACCATGCCTTGTTTTGGCTGGCAAACTTAACGGACACTTAAGGACGCCTCGCGCGATGGAGTCTTAGACTCAAGAAATTGGACATCACCATTGTCTAGAAGTCAGGACGGATGCAGTGCGATGTCGACTGACAATCACTAACCCCCATTGACCCACCGCCACAAGACGATGACGAGGACGACGCCTTTCTTGGAGCAATAAGCGTAGAGACTTCGTTGAACAGAAACCAGCAGACCCCGAGCTAAAAAACCACGTCGAGTACTTGGAAGGCAACACCGACATTCTTCCTAGGGCATTTAGGTGAGCATTTCCTTCGAAGTTCCTGCAAAACGACGTACTCCTAAAGAAGAACTTCTCACCAGTACGCACCAACTACCTTCTTGTTGTTCCCTAAACACTGTGTCCAGAGGTACTGTACACCCTTCATGACGATCCGACCGCTGGGCACCTCCCCTACGCTGTTGGCGCTATCGAGGAAACAAGAGACGCATTACAGGCCACACCTGACCGCCAACGTCGCCCACTACGTGAGAACATGACGAGTCTGCCAGCGACGAAGACACTATAAGCAAGGCCAACAGGATTGCTGCAGCCGATAGCGGCACCTTGCCGATCATTTCAGCAGATTGGAATGTACTTATCGGGGCCCTTTCCGACGTCAGCATTTGGGAATAAGTGGTCGCCATGGCTTCACAGCTGCCCCGCTAATACGAAGTTCCTACGTGTTGGCATCAAGAACAGTTACTTTACTGTGGACGACAATTCCATCACAACTGGAAAAAACGAAGGTCTTGAGGCCAACACGATTTGGTTTACTTGTTAAGTATTGTGGGGCAGGACACCGTCCGCTGAATGAGATCATCTAATCATCGACAGATAGTAGGATTCAGGCGCGGCACCTCGAGATATGCCTTTCGAAATTACTGGGTGTGGGCCTCCGCTTTGAACAACCTGTTCTTTGTTTGGTCTTCTGTTTTTTCGGTGATGTCCACGAAACACGTCACTTACCTCAAAAAACCAGTCTCATGTGATATTTTTTGTGACAAGAGGAATAGCGGTTATACGGGACCAATATAGTCTTTCTCTATAAAGTCCAATAAGGCCCATTAGCATAGGGATTTCCAAAAGATTGTTTTTTTTTCTATTGTGATGACGACGATCGCACAGACTTGTGGTCATGCGTATGAACAGAATAGAGATTTGTTATCTCCGCGCATAGCTTCCGAAAGGTTTCCGGAAAGTACTTGGTAAAGTAGGCAAACGGAGACAGAGGCAACTTTGAGTGAACTTGAGGTGTCGTGGTGTCCAAAGTGTAGCTGGGAGGGAAACAGAAATAAGATGTATCACTCGCACCTTGGATTCAAGAAGTTAATTTCAAATCATGTCATTATCTTCAAATCAAATTACTGAAACGAAACGTTTGCTCTGGCGCCTTCGGAATGGAGCCACAGCCTTTAACTTAGTGGCTTCCTGGTGCGTAATATTTATCATCATCTTAACTGCTGCTATCTGAGCATTTACTACGGCTCTCTAGGTCGTCCAGAATGTATTCTTTATCAGACAAGTCAATCTCGATCTGAAAGAGTAGCTCTTGTATTTCCTCGTCACTAAGGAACTTGCCTGCAACACAAAACAAAAGTGAATTCTTTTTTAACGTAATGGCCTGAAGTACGGATTTGGGTACAGTTGTAATTAGGTAGCGCTATCTCTGACGCAAAGCAAAGCAACTAGCTTGAACTTTTTATGCGTATTTTCTAATGTCTCGTGATCGTTCATAATCGCTGCTTAACAATGTGTCCAACTTCGTGAACGAGAAAAAAGTAAATCTCACCTGGTCGCTGGCGCGTGCTTTCCTTGCGTGATGCCGCCATACTTGTGTTTACTGCGAGCGCATACCTGTGCCTACGGCGACAACTCGAGGGAATTTCTTTATCTGATCCTTCCGCTAGCAGAAACTTCCGTTTTCGCCTATCGTACTTCAACAAATGTATCCACATGCATGGATACCCACGGAATAGAGAAGATATGTACCATCTCCTGCGTTTTCGATGGCGTAGCTACTCCCACTCCTAGCGTTCACTATGAAGGGCACATTGACAGAAATATAAAGTACCTGCTTGCTTCCGGTCTAAGTGAGCCGCTGAGAAGGGCTATGACTACCTCGCCAACTGCCGAGGGGTCCTCGAGAAAGAAAAAGACCAGCTCGGATGCGTCCACATCCGGGACCTCACAAGATATACATGCTGCCATACAGGAGGCCACAAGAGATCCGGGCAGTCACGAGCAACACGAACCGCCGGGCTCACTGCCCGGCGGCGCGAGGTGTCGCAACGCAGCAGGTGCTTCATCACGAGCGGACTGGTGCTCAGGAACATGGCAAAACTTCCACGAAAGGTCGTCGACGCCCGCGAGCATGAGCCATCATGACCGAAACGCCGGATCCAGAACAACACGGCGCCGTGCCGTGAAGACAAAAATTGTAGACGGCCGTCTGTCATCTGCGTGCTTCTGAATAAGAAAGACGATCGAAGTCCTCGAATTGAATCGAATAAATCCTTTATTTCAAGGAAGGGGACGGCTCTAGGCCGCAGTTGAGGATTAGGTGGGAAAGGAATGTGGGTTCCCGGATTGTTGGCTGAGGCACATCTTTATCTCTGTCTTTAATCTCCTGCTTTATGCAGACTCAGGTGCATGTTCAGTTCCGCCGCTCTCGAATAAAGATATGTTTGCAGCTACTAAATCATCTGTAGCATTTTGTAATAGAAATGTTTGTTGCTTAAGCACTGCCGCACGATCTCAGCGGCTTTGGGGTTCTGCTTCTTACCCCGGAGTCACGCGTTCTATAGTTAACCGCCGCGACCAGGTTTAGAGGGTGTCATAGTGAAAATAATTGCGGACATATAGACCGTTTTTTTCATGGGCGCCGCCATTGCGTGGGCAGTGGCGCCATCTATGGGTAGTTGGCATGCTGGCTTGGGCGAACGCCCGTGTTGTAGGCTATGGTATACGCTCGGCGGCAGTTCGGGGTGGATTTTTTCGCACTCGCGCGGTCTATTTAGCATGACATGGCGTCTTCTGCCTGGGGAATGCTCCTTTGAGGCGTAGGGAAGGAATTTAAGTCTGAAGTAATTAGGGGCTGGAGTTTCTGCTGGCGTTAGGGCGGACGGAGCACCCAGCGCGAGGTGTGCGCGTTTGTTTGAGCCTACACTCAGCCTCCGATATCAGTTAGGTATTTCTGAAAATTGGTTTCATGACTGTTTCCTTACTGCAGCATTATCAGCACTGTAATTCTCAACTGCGGTTTCGCTGCAACGAGTAATTACGAAACATTTGATGGTAATAACAACGTGGGTACCGTTTTGCTGGTGAATAAGTCATGCTGTCTACTTTTAAAAGCGTTCAACTTGTTATCTGTAGATACATTTGGCTACTACCTTGTTTGCTGGGCAAGGTTTCCGCCCACAAATAAAATCGTTTGGTTAATATTAACCGCATACCGTACAGTGTGAATCACACTTTTCGAGTGGTCGAACGACCAGCTGCAGACTGCGCGAGTGTCCGAGGCAGTACTAAATGCTGTGTTATAGATCTGTTTGTTCTATATAGCGCATGGTCCCAGTGGTCCAAGCATGCGGCACGACCATGCGAAGTCTTATTGCGTCGTTATCCCTTGTTCTGTTTTATTGCCGCAAAAGGAAAAGATATATGAACTTTTTTTTTCAGTCTCGTAAGTTCAGTCATATACGACGCATTCATCCATCTTACAGAAATTGTGTCATTACAAATAGCTGTTGAATACTCTTTATGCGATCCCCTTTGTATATTGAGACTTACAGGGCAAAAAGGAAATGCCGATCTAAGCACGAAGCAATTGTGTGTATCATATTGGTTTGCTAACCGCAGTGCTTGCTGTGTTAAGCAAAGCCTTCGGCCTTGTAGAAGGCTAACGTAGGCATAGTGATTTGAAGTCTAGTAGACTTAAAATACGTGAGAACGATGCCGGTGGCTGATGGAAATGTTTCACAAGTCTTTGTCAAGTGAAAACCGATACATTCAACATAGTTCACAACACATACACACACCGCGGCTGATGATGCGCGTCGCATTTTTGCACATTCGAGAGAAATTTCCAGATACTGTAGCTACTGCTACACCTTAAGGCCACACAGTGGTTGTTCGACGACCTCGTAGGAACTGACATATCGTAAATTGCAATCAGAACTACCTAAAACACCTCCAAATCGTTCCGCAGCGCGCGACCGGCAACACATTCAAGCCGCGCCGCGCCGGGTCGCACAAGCCAGAAAGGAGGAAAGGTTCGTCGCGCGCCCTTTCCTCCTCGCCCGATGAAAAGGTCTATACTCAGCCCCAGAAGATCAACTGTGGGCAGTCCAGTGGGCCGATGACGCCGCCACAGCCCAAGGGCTCGTGGCAGACGCCTAGGCAGGGTGAACCGAACCCTATTAACTTGCCGGACAAAAATAAAGTTTTTACCTACCTATATTTTCGTGTCGTATACGGGACCCTTGCTGGTCAATATTAAATTGTAGTCCTTAAAACATTATGCATACTCGCAAGGAGGATTGGCCACACGAGTAATTTTTGATGACTGAAACAAATATTGAAACAAAAATAGAAAGAACGAGTCAGTCAGTGGTGCATATATGAGACGCGTCGTTCCTGCTTGCTTCCTTGCTTGCTTGCTTCCTTGCTTGTTTCTTGCGAGTAGCCGCAGTGCCCGTCCAGCGGCTACAAATGGCAAAACTGAAGATATACCCGCACGTACGAAGAAGAGCAAGGACACCGCGCGTCGGCAGGAAAGTGGGAAGCGGAATTTCTGTCTCTCTGCGATATCGTGGCCGGCGCTTCTATCGAAAGCGTCCGAACCAGTATCTGCCAAGATCACGCCTCCAAGACGGCGTCTACAGTAGTAAACTCTGTAAATAGGGTGCCTACAGCGGTCTTGGTCAACGGTGGCGAACAACTTATCAACCTGCTTAAGATTCTTGTCAATGTTGTTAGGTCTCTGATTGCTGGTCGTCAGACACCAGCAGTAATAGCCGCAGAGCAACTTGTGGAGGCTCTCGTTCCTCTGCTCGACGGCCTTCACTAGAAACATGAATGCTCGTGGAAAGCCCCGTCCCTCTGTGCTGCAATGGAATGTCAGGTCCTTACGACCGCGGCATGCCGATCTAGTCCTTCGGCTTTCCGCAAAGAACACCCCGCCAGATGTTATAGCACTTTAAGAAATAAATGTAAGAAAAGAATTTTAGACTTCCTGGCTACGTAGGCATCCACAGCAACGCTCGATGCACAGCGCCGGCATGCGGATCCTTCCAGTATACGGACGCCACGCGTCCGCGAAATAATTCAAAGGCATCGCTATATATCGGAGCTGACCTACATTTTGCTGTTATTGACACAAGCGATATCTGCGATGCAGATTTTGAATGTACAGCCGTTACTGTGAGTCTCAGAGATACGACGACGACTGTGGCAAGTATGTATTATCGACCGACACGATCTTCAGACACTACCTTATTGGAGTTCTTAGTCTCTCGGTGTGATTTGTTCTGTGCGGGGACTTCAATGCTCACCATGCTCGCTGGTGTTTTCGTCAACAAGACCAGCGTGGGATAGAGATCAAAGAGCTTATTGTTAGACATGATCTACAAATATTTCAATGACGGCTCACCTACATTTGTCGGCAGAGAGAAGGGACAGTCCACCATCGACCTTGCGATATCAACAAGAGATGTGAGTCTCGCCTGGTCATGTGAATCTGACCCATGGGGCTCAGATCACCTACCAATTTGGTTGATTCCAGAATATACTCCTAGCCGCCAGACTGCCGCCTACACAGTGAGGAACTGGAACATCACACGGCAAGTTGTTTAAACTGGTGAGCGAGTGTCTTCAACAAGCTACCATAAGACGACGGCGCGGCATAAATAAACCGAACCCCGATGTTAAGCTCTTGAGGCTACGTGCCTGTCGACGCCGCGCTTACAGGAGAGCGCAGTGCTCTAAACGAAGCTCCGATTGGACGGTGTATAACGGCCTAGACACAGCCATACGGCGGCACACAAAACAACTTCGTCGAAAGAGCTGGGCAGCACTGTGTAGTTCACTGCATACGGAAAATGTTTTTTGGAAGTGTTTGGCGAATACTTAAGGCTCTTCGCACTTCTGAGACCTGCAAGAATACAACTGCTGCTTTGTGCATAACGACTGGCCGGACTCCGAAAATTCTTGCGGAAGCATTTGCCGACATTTTCGTACCTCCTATGTCATGTGACAACGCAAACAATTACCTTAATCTTCTGACAAGTCAGAACATCACAACGTTCTGCCATGGTCGAGCCTGCCAGATGGATGAAACAGACTTTACTCTCGAGGAGCTGCATCACGCTCTGAGCCTCTCCAAACGTCGCACTGCCCCTGGTGAAGACTGTGTCACGTACCAGGCCATCGATGAGGCCTTTCATGAAAATGTCTTGGACGCATATAACGAAGTGTGGTGAACGTCTCTGATCCCCAATGATTGGAAATCATCTGTGGTGATACTAGTCTTAAAGCCCGGCCGCCCTGCAAAACACCTGATGTCTTACCGGCCAATATCGCTAACTTCTAATGTTATTAAGCTGATGGAACGAATGGTGCTGTTTCGTCTAGACGGCAGGCTACAAGAGCTTAATTTCTTTCCTGATGTCATGAGCGGCTTTCGTCGTCACCGTTCAGCCCTCGATAGCATAGCAGACCTCGTTTCATCTCTAGAGTCTGCTCGAGAAAACAAGCACTCTGCATACATGATCTTCCTGGTTATACAGCAAGCTTTCGATTTGGTTCCCCATACGGCGATTATTATCGCCGTTACGAATGCGGGAATTTCGGGTCGACTGCTTCATTTCGTGCATAACTTTCTATCTGAGCGCCACATGAAAGTGCGTGTTGGAGGAGCAACAAGTTATTCTAGCACTGTTAAGTGCGGTGTACCACAAGGCAGCGTCTTGTCGCCGCTTCTCTTCAACAGTGTACTTGCTGGACTTCCAAGCCGATTGCCTCAGGAACCTGACTTTCCAATATGTATAGCAATCTATTCTGATGACATTGCCCTGTGGATCAGCGGTCCTTCGCACCACGGTCCACGTCTTCGCGGAATCTTGCAGATAGCTCTGAATGCGACTTCAGAGTACTTGGAGGACGTTGTTCTGCAGATCTCACCAGCTATGCCAGCCGCAATTGCGTATCATCCAAGGCAACGGGCTCGTCGAACCATGAGCCGGCTGTACCTCGGAGAGGCACCAGTACAATGGGTACAACTCCACCGCTACCTGGGCGTAATTATCGATGATCGCCTCTCTTGGCGCCCTGCCATTACCTCTGTGCGGTGCAAATTCCGGTCCCTGCTCAAGTATGTGGCCGCCTTGACTTCTGGGGACGCTGGCTGCGACCAGACGACAGCACTTCAGGTATACCAATCATCTGTCCTCTCTGGCGTGATGTATGCCTTGCCATTCTTGAACGTGCCGCCAAATGTGATGTCTGAGTTGGAACGGGACCATCGTGTTGCCCTCCGAGTCATGCTTGGCTTACCTCCTAAGGCGCAATCTGTTCCACTACTCACGGAAGCGCACCAGTTGCCCCTGAGCTTGCAAGCAGAACAGAGAACGCTACACAATACCGAGCATCAGACGGCCAAGCATTGATCAATCGGCTGCTTCAGCGCCCATGCTCTCAGATGGGGAAAATGGCGGCATTGTTTGTGGACATTACTCACAGTTCAGGACACACTACTACATTCACAACTCCCAAGAAGCGCCACAAATGTTCCTTCCCCATTTAGCTGACAATTCTCGAAATACACAAAAACTATAGTCAGCCTGTTCCGGCACTATTTCAATTGGCCCAGTCCCACCTATTTGAAAAATTTGAAAGTTATATTGAAGTATTCATGAATACATGTGTACACAGCGACGCGCAAGGTGCTTGTGCAGCTTTATTCTACCCTTCCACTGGCATCAGACGGGTATTTAAAATACTACATCCAAACTCATCAACAGCTGCAGAACTAGCAGCGATATATGTTGCTCTGAAATATGTACACGAAGAATTAAACGCCTTGAAGTTCGTCATTCTTACAGACTCCCGTGATGCCCTCAGCAGACTTAGACAAGATGCCGATAGCCCATTATTGTGCAGTATCCAAGAAACTTCCAGCAAACTTACTTCCTGCGGAGTGTCTCTCATTGCCCAGTGGGTACCCTCACCCGTAGGCATCGCTGGAAATGAAGAGGCTGATCACCTGGCTTCAAGCTGTGCCCACCATGAATGTAACTGCCCTGACATTTCGTGCATGTTTGAAAACGCTCGTCTCCTGATACGCCGGCACCTCCTAAAGCAGCACCCAGACCGGCGTGTTGCAGACGGATCGTTCCCTCCCCGTGTTCGTGGTCGAGGCTTGCCCCGTCGTGCTAGAGCACTGTTACACAAGTTAAGGGTTGGGTCTGTGTTGGTGCGCGAACGCCTATACCGACAAGGACGTGTGGTATTAATTCCCGAACTTTTCGCAAAGTTCGGGAATTAATATCTTGAAACTGGTGTCCTCCCGAGAATTGGTTCCAAATGGATCCGCCTTGCTAACTACACGGCTACAATTTGTAAATTGCAATATGGGCCATCAGGTAATTAGTTAAAAACTTAATTAGTGAATTTTTGTTAATCATTCGATTATGCATTTCAATTTCTTGTGCAAGTAATCTCCGCCTCTTCGAGTAGACCAGCTCATGAACTAGAATTGGGCTATCTGCCACAGGCAACCTTTAAGAATTTTTGAAAGTGTTCGCTGAAACACCCTGTATAATAAATCACTGAAAAACTAGGTATTCTCCTTGTGTCACCATGGAACTCTCATACGGTCCTGCGTGCGTTCCTGTGGCCAAAACCCGATGTATATGCCCCAGACGGGAGAATGGTTTCAGTGTTTAGAGCAATGGGTAGTTTTCGGAATTGAATTTCGAATTATTTCTTTCTCTGGATTCCGAATCGACGGCAGGTTAATAAAAAATAATCAATGGTTTCAGGTTCTTTGAAGAAATATCATAGAGGGAACAGCGCCAGGCCAGACCTGTTTACGCGTATATAAAAATTTTGGGGTGGAATACGGCATCGTATATTTGTGAGGGAGATTTTTTCCAATTTACGTGTGGGACACCATTGATAGTGCAGAGTGTAAATTAAATGGTTTATTTCTTATTTGGAATGTCTGGTTTCCGAGTATTTTAAAAGACATAGTTTTCTAAATCTAGCCGCGGTGATATAAGCAGAAGTTTGCAGAACATAGATGACTGGTCTATGTAGGGACGCATGTGCAAGTGTGTAAGCCATTTCCTTTAAAAACAAACCACGGTGACCTGGTTCTTGTCGCCTTGGCCGCCCACCCATGTTCTTCTTCACCTACTAAATATACAGCACGCACCTGAAGCCAGGAACCAGCCTAGGAGACAACAAATGTTTAACATGAATTTAGGGCCGATACTATATCTGAATATAAGGAGGAACAACTAAAAACATCTGACATGACCCTCAGAAAAATAAAGTCAACGTCTGAGCCGATTCTATTCGCTGGCGTATCCTATCCAGTGTTCCGGACAGCAAACTACTCTCAGAAGAGACGATGCGCCAGAGCACTCGCGGGAAAGCTTGTTTTTATTGAGAAAAGCCGTGAGGAAGAAATGGCGGCTAATCCCGTTCTTGAAGACAATTAGGCCAGTTCGTGCCGTTTATAAGGTTGGGGCATAATTGAGTGAGAAAAAGAGAAAAGCAGAAGAAGAAATTGACTGGACAGAGCACTATGACAACATAAAAATATACTGCTCTGTCTTGAGTGTCCTTGTAACAGGTTCTTTCTGGTAATCCCTCACTCCGTTAAGTGCATACGTCACCTTGCGGATGTTTCTTTCATTAACCCCTCGTCAGTTGTACGTAATCTTGGGTACTTGGGATAATCACAGACTCACAGAAATCTTGCAGAAACTATCTAAGGGGCAAAGTTTGAGCACAGGCGCTCCGAATACTTGTCGGGAGTGGATGGGACTCCACGGTTCAATACATCTAAATTGTGAGCTGAGCACTAGGGCACAAGCGCGTCACCGTGAACCTGCATGCGGACGAGGCGGCTCGAGGCTTTACAAATCACCGTGCCACCCCAGACTCTGCAATAGAGAACATTAAAACCCTTACTTTGCAACAATTCTGAAATACTTCAGAGAAAATAGAAAGATATATCCACTCCCGGACGATAAGCTCAGCGTTGCAGAGACAACCGTGTTGCGAAGATGACAGACGAACACCTACACAAATTTGCACACACTCCCCCTGATCTACCCCACGGCATACAGAGACATATGCCCGTCGCGTGGAGCAACACAAACACTCTTTCACATCACGTGGGAGTGTGCAGAACACGGCAAAGAACACGAAACAAACGGCACGTGGAACGAATGGGAGGCCCTGCGTTCTAGCCCGGCCCTGGAAGATGAGCTACGACTGATCCAACGAGCTGAGCGGATGGTCCGTGCTGGTGGGGCCTTTGAATAGGGGCACCACCCTGCTGAAAAAAATTGGTCTTCAAACCCCTACCCCCTCTGGGACTGAGGTAGGAGTCTGTCCGGTTTCTGAATATAATAAGGTTTTACTACTAATACTACTACCACTACTACTACATTTTGGTTTCACTTGTATACCTTCTTGTGCTTTAAATGTGAAAATTATTGTTTACGTTCAAAAGCGTTGCTGTACTCAGCTGCTTCTTCTGTCCTATGGCCATTGTTTTTTTTTCTGCAATGTAATAGCTTTTGCCTAACTGTAACACTGTGCATTGTGTCTTTTTGGGGGTGAACTTGGATTCCCGGGGGGCAGGCACCCTGTCAGGCTTTTTTCCTTTTCGCCGGTCCCCTAGGCAACTGTATATGTGTGTATATATACATGTATGTATGTATATATTTTATTGGTTGCCTGAAATAAACTTCAAACTTCATAAATCATATTGTCAAGGAAATGGTGCATTCTTAATCTAAAGCCCAGACCACACTCACGCTTGCGGACGCGCGCAAGCTCGCGTCTACGCGCCTTGTGCCTGCCGCGCCTGGCGAGGAATGGCGGTTTGCATCCACAAATATGCGCGACAGCGCGAGCTCACTGGCCTCACACCTGGTTATATAGTGAACTAGTAACCTGGCCTCACTCGTTGACGCCTTGGCAGACGCCACTTCGTACTTCGTTGTTGACAGTGTTTCAAAATGCTTCGATATTAATTGCTTAAAATATTAATTGATTAAACTACTTGGAACTTAATTGTTCTATTTTTAGAGCTGTTAAATCAGTACAAAAAGTGAACAATCACTTTCTTTCATGGTATAAATCTGCTTAACGAATGGCTCCTAGGAGGCATTGGCGTAAGTGAGAGTTGAATGTACCGCGCCATCGCTGCGTAGTAAGGCGCGCCGACGCGAGGCAGCCCAAGCGCGCAATATCAGAGAGGGCAAGCGATCACCGAGATCGCGCCGCGTTTCGACGCGTACGACCGTGCCGCACCGTCTGCGCATGCGTGGGCGCGCTGACGGTGCGCTTGTTTTTACTGAGAACAGCCGTGAGCTAGAAATGGCGGCCAATCCCGTTCTTGAAGACAATTAGGCTAGTGCATGCAGTTTACAAGGTTGGGACATAATTGAGTGAGAAAAAAGACAAAACGAGAAGATAGTATTGACTGGACAGAGCGCTATGACAATATAAAAATATATTGCTCTGGCTTGTGTGTCCTTGTCACAGGTTCTTTCTGGTAATTCCTCACTCGGTTAAGTGCATACGTAACCTTGTGGATGTTTTGTTCGTTAACCCCTCATCAGTTGCTGCATAGCCTCGGGTACTTGGGCTTATAAATCATATTATTAAGTAAATGGAGGACTCTTTCTCTAAGGCATCCGTATATGCGCTCTGATTGTTTCTAGCTTTCCCTTTATCGCCGTACATCTCTTGGGTACAGATCTTTATGTGTGCAATCAAGCAAGCATTACCGCACTGGATCGCGACTAATCTTCTAGATTACCAACGCCTTCTAACCTCCTGGTGCTGTGCATTTTGTCGTAAGCGAACTCCTGAAGTTTCCCTAACCAAGCTTAGTTGTGGTATTTCACCTTTGAACTACTCTACAGAGGCCTTCTCTGTTTCACATTCTCTCCACACAGTGTAGTCTATGCAGACGAAGTTGTTTGGCAGCGAGATTGACACTTGTGAACCGGCCACAGGTGCTTAGTTGCTATTTCGTTGCGCAGCTCAACTTCAGATCGGGGGTTTGTTCCCGGCCACGGCGGCCCCATTTTGCTGGGGCAAAATGCAGAATACACCCGTGTACTTAAATTTAAGTGCACGGTAAAGGACGCCATGTGGTAAAAATTAATCAGGAGTCCCCCACTACGGCATGCCTCTTCATCAGATGGTAGTTTTGCGGCGTAAAACCCCACAATAAAAAAAATAATGCGGAGCCCTCCCCTCCCCCCACCCCACTACGGCATGGCTCATAGGCAGATCATTAGAGGCCGGATCTTTAGGCACTAAAAAAGCGCTTTGTAGGCGCCAAAAATAGGCAGGCAAAACAACGTTTTATGCCTCCAACGTCGTAAATATAGGCACAATAAATTTGTACATAAATACAAATAATTTCAAACGAAGACGTGCGCGGCCTATATCTACGATAGGAAAACAAGAAATGTTATTGTCTACGATGGCACAAAGGCGCCAATAGTTGAACATAGCCGTGCAATTGTCCCATAAAACTGCTGGACTAATGACGATCAATTGGCTTCATTCAATAAGCACACTGCTCATATTCATGTTCAATGGCCACTGTACTCGAGCGTCGCTTATAGTGAAACAGGCATGCAAAAGAATACTTGAAAGCTAGGAATACTGATTAAAAAATTGATATTTAATGTCTGCCTGGCGCAATTAGATTAAGACACAACAAAAACAGAGAAATAACAAATGAAAGAGAGACTACGATTTATTAAGATATTAGCATGTTCTTACATGAGGACTGCTAGGCACAACTCTTGGCAATTTTCTCATATACAATGACATTGCCCAAATTGTACAGGCAAGACGTCCCAGCACTGCCAAATACACTTCCGCCCATTTGAAGTGCACATGTTTGAAGAAATTTGTTTGGAGAGCACGCGGAACGTCGTCTAAGAATCACTGTGAACATTGTGGAAACAATAGCAAACTACCGCCATCTCCAGATTTTTGGATTCAAACTTGTGCCTCTTGTCACTGAGAATGATCTCGTAGGCTGAGAAGGAACGCCCGACGGTGGTGAACACCTTAAAAAGTAAATTACAAACAAAACAAAAGCCGCGTGCACATCACATTTTTCTTTCTTCTTTTGCCCTTCATTCTCCTTTCCCCTGACGGCTCTCCCCGGTTTCGCATTCGCCAACCGCTCGCGCAATGTCAGCGTGGCGGCGTATGCTGGCCAGCGCGTCCCATTCCAATGCTGCTAGCAGTTGTTTTCCGGGAGTTGGTTGAACTAAAGGACTAGGTTGAACCCCATAGAGTTCCGAACAGTCAATTTGGCCCGGTAACATGAATAACGGTCTGTAACTGCGCTCGAAAGCGAAACTTGAGGCTAAATAGTGTTCATATGGGCGCCGATATTGAAAATAGGCATTTATAGGCATTTAGGCATTAAAAGCCAAAATAGGCATTTATAGGAACTATAAAAACACTATAAAAGCCCTTCTTAACCTCTAATTAATGCTCATATATCTAAGTGGGGCGAGTGGAGCGCAAGGAACAAAAAAGGCATTTGCCTAAAATCCGGTCTCTACAGATCATACTTGTTACATGTAAAACCCCTGAATACGATTTTATATTTTCCCCCTACTGGTACTATAAGCTGATCATGCATTGCTCCCCGCGAGGTCGGCTTGCAGGCGGTGTGAACGTGTGCTTGTGAGACATGCTTATGTTGTACACGATCCTTGCTTTGAGGTTGCAGCACACTCATAATAAGTATTACGGGCTTTTAGGCGGCCAACAGCAGCATCTGGCCAGGTCTTTTGTGCGCGGTAATAAATTCATTGATGGGCTGTACGAAGCCCGCTGCGCGTTATCTTCGCCTCTTCTGTTGATCACAGACACTCCACGTTTATTCTCACTTATCGGTGGAGGCATTTTATGGTATTCTAAACAAATGAAATGGCCGCCATCATAGTACGTGAATGCAAACCTGCAGCTGCTTTCTGATCTATGTGCATTTATGGCTCCGACACGTTTAGCGTTTCAGAAGACTGGAGCCAAGCGGCATGGACATTGATTTACTACCATGACAAAATATGCAATTTTAGCGTCCATATCCTAAGTTACGCTATCCTGTTTTCAGCTTAACATATAAATATTTTTCATTACTTATGTGACCAGCCCTATGGGTTGTGGTAACGCGTTCTCCTGCTGAACAACACATATACGGTGCGTATAGGCCACTGCGGAGAATGTGCCATATGAACAGCGCTACTAGGGCACCTCACTCACTGGCTCTGCGTCATGATGTATTGTGTCGGCTACTTACGTTTGTCTTGGAGCCAGCGCGCGAACCTCTCCAACCTCTCCGATAGCCACCTGGCTACAGCCTGACCGTTGATCCCCGCGAGGGCTATCGGAGCAGCGTGCTGATGCGAGCGTTCTGCCGCAGCGCTAAGCGTGTCCGGTATTCCGTTAACGGCAGGCAAGCTAGGCGTTTTGGCAGATGGGCGTAGGCGTAAACTAAAGCCCCTCCGTGCTATTACCGCTGTGATGTAGGGGCTTTAGCGTAAACGTGCGCTGCCTCAGCGGCCTGCACGGTGTAGCCACCTGGTGGCGCAGAACTTAACCAGCCAAACACAGAGCTACTGTTTCTGTAACCAAGTGCAAAATATTTTAAACATTTAAACGACAATGTGCTCACGATTGACCTATTGCCGGAAATTTACATCAGCGGCAAAATGGAATACAATTCGTTACTGCCATATTAGCTCTCTGTTTGTCTGGTTGAGCTCTGCGTCACCAGGCGGCTGCACCATGCCGCCCGTTCACGTTAGCACCTCCGCTCATCACGTAAAATGCCCACTCCGCTTGCACTTGCGTTTACTCGAAAACGGGACATGCTAAAACTGTCGCATTATTGCGATAGCAATTACATGACACTCCAAGCGGATTTCTGCCGTCTCCGTCGTCGTCGCCGTCGCCGTGAGGTTCCGTGTAAAGTCCAAGGGTGATGAAATCTTCGCCGCGCTCCGTATACTCTATGTGCGAGGAGCGCACATACAGCGCGCGAGGCACGCGCGCTTTCACGAAGCGCCAACGCACGGCGAGAGCAAACGCGACGTCTATTTTGCGCGAGAAGCTGTCGGGGGACGGAAGCGAGGGAGAGGGGGCGCTGTTGTGGTCCGGAACCAAGTGCGCATTTGGAAACCCGGCGCAAGGGGATATGATGATTCAATCTCGCGCGCGAAAGGAGGAAAGTGGAAAGGCAGCGCGGAAGGGAGGGGGTGCACCTACTACTCTGCCGGCAAGTGCGCACTTGAACTTTGCGTGTCTGCGGGCGGTCGCGCGCACCGTATCTTGAAAGCGATCTGCACTCAGCGCCTACCTTTGTATGCGCTGTGCTTTCGCCGCTCAATTTCCATTGAAGCGATAGACCGCAGGAACCTTCGCTCGCTCGCTGCTGGCGCGTTTGCTCACGCAGCTATTCGACAGCGGTTGCTAGGGTAGAGCACTGCACGGGCTCGGGCTTACCCGAAAGCCCACGGGCCGGGCCGGGTAGAGCAGTTTTTTCACGGGCTCGGGCCAGCCTCGGGCACGGCGTGTGCTTTTTGACCCGGGCCCGGGCAGGGCTTGGGTTTTTTGACGCGGGCCCGGGCCGGGCTCGGGCTTTCTGCGAGTTATTCTCGGGCTTCTCAACTCTGAAAAACATGTATTTTTCGGTCTCGGGCTGGATTCGGGCCGGTTTCGAGCCGGGCTCGGGCCGGGCTCGGGTTTAAGTTAAAGGGGTGGCGGGCCGGGCGGGTAACGTAGATTATTTCCGGGCCCGGGCCGGGCCCGGGCCTCGCCATAAAAGTTTTGATCGGGCTCGGGTGGGCCGCCCAATGTAAAAACGGGCCCGGGCCGGGCCCGGGCCGCAAATATCGGCCCGTGCAGTGCTCTATGCTAGGGTCATCAACTGTGATCTATTCTTGTTTGCTTGCGCGCGCTGACACCATGCTTGTTAATTCAGTTAAAAGCGAATGTGTCCAAGTTTATACAACCGAAACTACTATCCTTACTACGTATAGCTCTCTACTTATTTGATATCGCAATTGATGCTTCGCCTTTCGGGCAAAACAACGACTTTTAAAGACGATAGTCTTTCTTGAGGTACCAAAATGCGAAAAACTCTATCTGTCTGTCATTCGATGAAACCGCCCGGCCAAAACCGATTCAACCGAGTGGCCAAAACCGATTCAACCGCGTGGCCAAAACCAAGCGAGCCACTAGCACTGGTGGCACGGGGTGATACACGTCAACATTATACAGCGTAAAGGAAATCTGAGGCCTATTTGAGGCAAACTATATGTACATAACGGTGGTCCGCAGCCTTAAATTAATCAAGAATACGCATTGGACTGGTTCTTACGTTAGTAAATGAAAAATCAACGCGTTAGAAATGGTGTCGAAGAGACGCTAGCTTTAAAACAAGCCAACCGAAGCTGCAGCTTTGTAGCCGGCTTTAAGCTAACAGTAATAAAAGGTCCCAACAGATGGCGCGAGAACAGCGCGAGCGCGGGAAATTTGAATTGAGTTCAGCAAAGCAACCATTGCATCCGTCATGGAAGCAGTGAGAGGGAACGGAAGAGCGTGAGGGATGCAGAGAGGAGAAGAGGGTGTTACGTATCAGGGGCGGCAGAAGACTATTGTCTTTCGACGTCATTTGCTGCGAAGCAAACAGATATGCCGCCTTTTTTTATTGTAGCAACCATCCTTCGTGAAATAACGGCCGCAAACGCGTAGTTCCTGGCGCCAATCAAGTACCCACAGTCCGATGCGCTGCAGCCACTCCGTTCATATGCTGCTTTGCAGAGGGACACGATCGAGCTTGATAATACCGCGCTCAGGAGCGATCTACATTTTTAAAAACTTGCGATAAATTAAACGCCTTACGCGGACCGCTTAAATGTGCCCCTAATGATCAGAAAGACCTTCCCTAACCACACAGCACGTTTGTACAAAATCGGAATCGTATTGCAGCAACTCATCGCCCGAAATGTTGACTGAGAGGGCGGTCGCTGCCAAGAAGGCGCATGGTTTCAAGTGAAGAAGGAACCACTCCTACAAATCAAGCCATCCTTAAGCTCAATAAAGGTGCTTTTTTTCTCTCTCTCGCTCTCTCCGAAATGACACCTCGGGCGATGTACAGTGCGCTGTAGTGGGTAATACTCAGTAGAATGTCCGCAAAGGGGCATAGAATAGGCAGCTTATAGTGTTGCTTCTCATTGCGGTGTTCCAAGAGATCCCCGTTGGCCAAATTAGGATCTTTATATTCGGAGCCTATAGCATCTCTCGGACATTTCGATCGAAAGAATGGTCAGACGGCTCTAACTGTTATCTCCGGTTTTTCACAGGGATCTACGTGATAGCGGGGGGAAAATCTCTGTTCGGTTACCAAAAAGTGTGAAACCTTTTTGGATGTGTCTTTTTTCTGGGGGCGATCAGGGAGTGTTTAGAGGAACTTCTTGCTGGGCGAGTTGGTGCTTAGCTGTATCGGGAAGCGTTGCGCGTACAAACGGACAAACACAGGAAAAAAGACATAAACCGATAGAGCGCCAACTTTCAACTGTTTTTTTTATTTGTGTAGAAGCCACAATATTTGCGCTCTATCCGTTTACGTCTTTTTTCCTGTGTTTGTCCGTTTGTACGCGCAACGCTTCCCGATCAGGGAGTGGGGGGAAGGAACTTGCCATAAGTGACGTCGGCTTTTCGTCAGTAACGCGATCCACCAGCCGTTGAGCCCAACAAGAGGACGCAGCAAAACCTGTAAAAACAGGTGTTACAAACGCCAGTTGAACGCTACAACTATAACCAAATATGATATTACCTAGGCTGGCTGCTCACACATGGTTAACCCTCGCTGCCTCGGAGATCGCAAGTAATGCAGATGAGAGTAGTACATAGGAAAGATTGAAAGCCGCATAGAAAGAGGAAGATTAGAGAGGAGGATAGGGAAAGGCAACCCCAAATGCCTTTCACGACAGTACGAGGTGACTTTATCATTATCTTCATGTCCTCATCGTCATACCACCTTCATCAATCCATCGATGTGAATGTTTGTGCGTAATTCTATCGTAATCTTGCGAATGTCATTCAGTCGTGCTTACGCCACGCTTTACTTTCATCGTCGTAATTGCCTCGTCGTCACAAAGACGCTATCGTGCATCTGTAGTCATACCATCATTTGTTGTGCCGTCCTATTCGTACCATTGTCGTCTTTCTCGCTTCTTCATTCGGTTGTCGTCATACCGTCACAGTTATCTCATTTTCCTCATGTCACCGTAGTCACGTTGTCGTCAGTAATCATAATATAAGGATCGACATAGCATTGCCATCATGCTGTGTTCGTTATTCGCCTCCATCATTCGATTCGATCAATATCAGTCCTTCTTCGTCATTATACCGTCAATACGTTGGGGTCATACAGTCGTCCTCATGCCTCCAGGCTCAAGGGCGACCGTGTCAAGCGAGTGTCATAGTAAAGTGGGACAAGATCTGAGTATGTCGCATTAGCCGAAGCACTGCCTGCTACCCGGGGGTGAATGTTCTTACACAGCGCCTGAATAAGGCCCTCGCCGATATGTTATCCCTATACGTCGACGTCGAACACAAGACATGGGATGCGGTCTTTCGCTGCGTAACCTTCACGCCCTTCAACCTTCAAGTCATCAACGGAATGAACCCCATGACGACTCTCGACGCCACGCTACCGCAAGCCACCAAGGCGCGTCGAGCACGCCGAAGAAGCCCGACAGCTCGCCCGCCTGCGCAAAAGAACCAGCGGACGACCGACAGCCGGCAATAAACTTTTCGACGACGCTACGTGGAACACCAGCACGGCCACCGTGTTTGGGTTTGGACCCCGATACGCCGACGAGGTCTTAGTGAGAAATTTTGCGACGCTATTAAGTAGTGCCAGACGACAATTCGCAATCACGGCGGCGCCGCGCACGACCTGAAGCCGTAGACATGATGCGCCTTAATACGCCCGCTGGCTAACTTTAGACTTTTTTTTTCCTTTATTGTTTTTCTTTACTACATGTGCTGTAGTTTTTTTTTTTTTTACTTCCTGTTTGTAGCATCTATGCGGTGCTTTTTAAGAGGGGGCCATTGACACGTGTACTTGTCCATTTATCGGGGTCTACATTTTACTAGCTAACAACACAACTTAGTGATCGCTCACCGCAAGACACGTCTGCATGATCGAAATTTACTCTAATGTTTTCGGTGATTCTATCTTTCGTGTGTGTTCTCGCCGAACCTTGTGTAATTAGGTCGTAAGCATGACGCGAATTGCGTAGTACTTACTTAAATAATAACAACTCTACATCTGTGCTGCATTTGCATTAACCTAAATTCATAGGCGCCGACTACGGGGGGGCCTGGGGCTCGAGCCCCCTCCGGAATTTCCCCGGGGGAGCTGAGCCCTCCCCCCCCCCGGCCCTAAAATGTCATTACCGGACTTCTGTTACCCACATAACTTGAGGATTTCCTTGTGGTGCCTCCACATTTTCCCTTTTGTTGTAGCTAAAAGCTTACGGCACCATTGTTCGCGCGGACGTGCACGGCTTTTAATTTATACTTTCGCATAATTTCGGCAAATTCTGACAACAGGAGGACAAGCGCATTAGAAGCACCATCGGCGGTACCTCATCCGTGTTTCCTCACTTTAACATTTTTTTAAAATTTCCCCTGAGAACACCACGCACAGACACAATATATTTAAATAGATACAAAGGACAAAGTTTATAATATTTTTTAAACAGAAGGAAGTATCCGACTAAATGGATAGCCTATACCTAGAAAATAAATATGTTGATGTATGTTCACCTCACTTCAAATTACTTTGCGTGCTTTTTTGACCCTGAAAAAAACCTGCAGACTTCAGTGACCCCTTCGGTAGAGTCTTGTATCAACGGCGTGTGAAAAGCACGGGAGTGATATGTGTCTCAATATTGATTCTCTTTCTAGTAGGCAATGCTAACGACTGCCGACAAAATAAAAGAAAAAAAAAGCTTTTACGCGTTAGGGATGGAAACATCGCTTCTTGCATGCAGAGGCCATAAATACGGGTTGTTTCAGCAAACACTTTCAAAAAAATTTTAAAGGTTGCCTGTGGCAGATAGCACAATTCTAGTTCATGAGCTGGTCTACTCGAAGAGGTGGACATTACTTGCACAAAAAATTGAAATGCATAATCGACTAATTAAAAAAATTACCAATTAGGTTTTTCACATAGTAACTGGTAACATAGTAAGATAGTAACATAGGCCCGTGTTGCAATTTACAAATTCTAGCCATGGAATTTGCAAGGCGGATGCTCTAGAAACTAATTCTCAGGATGGCACCAGTTTCGAGATAATTCCCGAACATTGTGGAGAAACGCATTGGCGTTCCAGTTACTTTTGCGCTTACCCGCCATGGTTGTTTAGTGGCTATGGTGTTGGACTGCTAAGCATGTGGTGGCGGGATCAAATCACGGCCACGGCGGCTGCATTCCGATGGGGCGAAATGCAAGAACACCAGCATACTTAGATTTAGGTGCACCTTAAAGAACCCCAGGTGGTCTAAATTATTCCAGAGTCCTCCACTACGGCGTGCCTCATAAACAGATCGTGGTTTTGGCACGTAAAATCCCATAATTTGTTCTTTTCATACTTTTGTGCTTTGATGCATAAAACGACGTTTTGTTGAGAAAGTGACTGGCACGCCAATGTATTTCTCCGCAAAGTTAGAGAATTAATATCTCGACACTGGTGTTTGCCTGAGAATTAGTTCAAAGTGGATCCACACTCCGCGGCTAGAATTTGTAAATTGCAACATGGGCCATAAGGGAATTAGCTAAAAACCTAATTGGTTAATTTTGTTAATTAGTCGATTATTCATTTCATTTTTTGTACAAGTAATGCCCGCCTCTTCGAGTAGATGAGCTCATGAACTAGAATTGTAGTATCTGCCACAGGCCACCTTTAAAAATTTTGGAAACTGTTCGCTGAAACACCTTAATTGTATATAGAATTCACTCAGTAACCGAAATGATGCCAAGCTGGATTCACTCAAAATGAGAATAAATAGAAGTCTAGAAGTCGTGCGCAGCAGCGCTTATACTCGGACTCAAAGTACTAAAAAAATAAAAAAGAGTGCAGTTTGGCCGGGAAGGCGAAGCAGTATTATGGATAGCGAAGTAGAAGACAATTGCACGAAGGAAGATTCTTACCGTGTAAATCCGTGTAAGGATCGCACCCGTGTAAGCTCCGCACCCGTAACTTGACAGCCAATATTAAAAAAAGACACCCAACTGAGAAGCAATCGCGTCCCGTGCGTTCATTCTGATCGGGCTCAACAGCGAATTGTCGCGCGCAGCGTACTTTCTCGCGTCGCTACTGGATGTCGAGAGGAGGCGATCGCGGAGGTTTACGGCGGATTTCATACGCGTAGTTGGAAAAATGAGGTCACATGGCCCGGTCCCATGAAAGGCTCGTCAAAATCGCGACGGAAAAGTGTGGCCCTTACACGAGTTATAGTGGCCATATAAATTGTAGTAAACATTCACCGAAAGTTAAAATAGTAAGCATAGTGAACATACTGGACATATAAGCATGGGCCATGCAAACCTGTAAATACCTCACTGGATGACCTCGAGCACTCGCTTTTACAAAGCAAGCATTGTGAAGAACGCCGGCAGCGGAGGCAAACGGTTCGCACAGCCGCGCGATTCACTGCAACTCCGAAAATTAGATTCATCATCATGATCTGTCTATTTCTATGTCCACTACTGACAGCCTCTGTGAGTGATCTGCGATGACCTCTGTCTCTTAACTCTGCAAAACTAGGGCCCAGAAAAACAGCCCAGCAAGGAAGACAGCAGGCATGAAGTTAGCAGCTTTCCCTGGTTGCCCTTTATCATTGCATCCACCAACGATTACCAACAATTAGATATGGCACGCGGGCCCCATAAGCGTCAGCCGCGCACGGTCATTCACCGCTACGGCAGGGCTAGAGGACAAGACGCGTGCTCTCCCTCCCATTCGCGTTTGATTACGTGACCTACAACTAACTCGAATATTGAGCGCGTGGGAAATAATGCCCATCAAGCCGCCAACTTTTTCGGCTCCCTGTTACGTGCTTTTTCCCGCACCCACAGGTTATGGGCCGCTCATATATATGGCTTTTGGAGTAATTGCGGAACATCACGGCGACGATAACCGCGACAATTTGCCTGAAGTGTCGATTTAATTGCTTTCGCCATAAAGCTAGAAACATAAAATTGTTAGCAGAGGGTGTATATATATATATGGGTAGGTTTCGGAAAGCTGGTCGGGCCCCAGCACCCTCCCCCCCCCCCCCCCGGAAAAATGAAAACTTTCCGCCTATGCCTAAATTGTTTTCTTTTTGTTCAAAACCTTATTCTGTACACTATTATATAATGTTTCAATTCTTTTCCTTCATTATTTGTATACAACTTTACATCATTGCTGCATTTTCTCTAACCAAATTTGTTTTGTTCTTTTCAATTAGAACAGGAGGTTCCCTTAGAGCCTTGAGCTTCGGGACATCCTTCTGTACATCTTGTTACTGTGCTTTCATTTTCATGAGTGAAGAAAATTCTTCTTCTTCTTCGTCTTCAAAGAGTGCTTTGACTCACAAGTACAGCGATTTTAACTAGTTATTATATATATTGAGCTTCACGTACGTAGCACACGCTAACAAGGACGAAGACTGAGATGCGAACAGAGTTGATTTAATATGCGCGCCACCTGCCGTTGTTGCGTAGTGGCTATGGTGTTGGGCTGCTAAGAACACTGTTGCAGGATCCAATCCTCGTCACAATGATGTCGAAATGCAAAAACACCCGTGTACTTAGACTTAGGTGCGCATTAATGAACCCCAGGTGGTCGAAATATTCGCGGAGTCCCCCGCTACGGCGGGCCTCATAATTAGATCGTGGTTTTGGCACGTAAAACCCCATAACTGATTTTTTTTGTGCGGGTATTTTTCTTTGCCGTTCTTTATTGAGCGCGACGTGTATGACGGCACGGCCACTCTGGAATGCGTGCCGGCCATAATTCTCCAAGACGTTTTAATTCATGCTTGTTGTCATAAGATACGCGTACATTCCAAGTAAAAACAATGAGTAAAAAGAAAAAAAATTACGCCAGTCAACAAATATAGCAAATATGGCAATATATTTTTACAAAACCTAGAAAAAATAACATCTCACGCTAATAAGGGTGAAGCTGCGTACGAGTTGATGCAGGACTGCACCGAAATAAAAAAACGCGGGAAAGTCCGCGTCTTCGGCGAGCTTCGTCAATCGCCGTTTCCTTGACAGGCGCGTCATCAGCGTAACTTCCTGGGCGCAGCCTGGCTTCCGGGTTGACCTTTGCAGAGCCGATTCTATGGAAGCCTACATAACCTCCACAAGATCTGCCAGGACGTCCTCGTACTGCTTGAAATGCACGAGACTTTGTGTGACAAATACCCCACCAAAGTCAGAATAGTGGTAGAGTGTTTTGCCTCGCAGAAGTTCGAAGCGCCCGTGGATGACAGTGATGGTGAGGCTGGCCACGGAACGAAGCAATGCGCGGAAGGGGACGACTGCGGGCTTGTCGACGCCACGCGTGAAGCCGACCACGCACCAGCTGTGGCTGCCCTCAACGCCAGACACATCACCCTTGCGCCAAGCACCACGGGTGGAAACGTGTCTAGGGCTGCGCAGTGTTCCTGCGATGGTCAGGTTGTGGGCGGCGGTTTCAATAATCCGCGGTTGGCGGAGGCGTCGCCTGGCGTAAGAACGCGCTGCACCAGCTGAGAGCACGTTCCGCCCCTTGTGAACCATCGTCTTGGACAAGACAGCTGTCCTGAGATGTGACAGCAGTGGCTGCACCAGCCGATCCGTGACGGGAATGACAAGGGACGCTTCTTCTGTGCAGCGTACCGGTGAAATATGGAGATTTCACAATAAATCGTTATCTTTGCATCAGCGCTGCCAAAATTACCTGATTTGTTCGCACTGTCAGGAAGAAGAACGGCGCTAGAAAGTTCCGTCGGGCCATCGCGGGTCTCGTGATGTTTTGTTCCAATAAGTAACTTCCATACTAACTGGCTAAATTATGCAAATGTAATGCGCAACGACATGCTCCTTTTTTATTCTATTTTTGGTTGAATGACAATCGAAGTCCTTCACTGTATAACGTGCATTTGGCTCAAGGGCGTATATTTACAAAATTGTCATTATGCTCGAGCTATCAATAGGTTGGAACGAATACGACTGCGATGAATGAACCATGAAAAAGCACGCTCCCATTATGCAAGCGCCAGGTCGTATGTGTTCTTTTTGTGTTTGTCTTTTTGCGGTCCGTGAAGTGTATTTAAGTAGGCCTCAACTTGCTCACGAACGAGTTCTAGGAGTCTGCGCAACCAGTATATAGCACTCATGCAGGTTTTTATTGCGATTACCACTGAGTGAAAAGAAGTACTCGAAATAGCCCCAATATTGCTCTAGCCACGATCCCCGCCAAATTCAGTGCATGGTGCCACCGAGATGAGCGCAAACTCTCGACACAGCAGTGCATTTGAAGGCTGCCTTTCGAACATTCTCTGTCAGGAACGCTTTGATTTCGTTTGCAGAATATGTATGAATATTTACCTGTTGTCGTCCCGTTGGCGTGGCAGTCACCAGAGGGGAAGATGCCCCGATGCCCGCCGTATTTCGTGCATCCACGAGCACATCGAGGGCGAGAGAAGCCGTGCGCGGACATTGTTGCTGATCGCAGAGTGCGGCCGCACCTGTCGTTCTGCGGGGCCGCGTGCTGAGATCCGCGGCCAGTCGTCGTCCAATCCAGCTGCAGTGCCCTGGCATCAGATTGACGCCATTGCATCATGATTGACACGCGCTGTCGCAGCAGTATAGCACGGCGCTGACACTAGATCAGCTCTATAAAGAGGGACTTCCTACTCAGCTTATCCAAAAACGTCGCCGGAGTTTTCAAAAGAAGCCCTGCTGTACGAAGAAACCTAGTTGCTGCTCACAAGTGGCGGCGGGCGCGCATGCACGAAAGAGCTACCTGGTGCATTCTTCGTTTGCTTCTACTCAGGCGCGTTGATCACACCCTAGGAAATGCGATGATGATGATGATGATGACCGTGAAGTTATTTGCATATACCCATACTGGAAATTTGCTTGCTTGCTTGCTTGCTTCCTATGCCATGCCGCATTCCCACCACGGGGGATTGGCCAAGAAGCCGGCGGTTAAACAAGTGCGTTGAAATTATTCAATGAAATTGACTGTAGTTAGAGCCGTATTTTATTTTATCTTATAGGGAATCGTCTGCTTTTTGGTAGGAGATCAAGGCAGAAGGTTATAAATTTCAATCAGTTTAATTTGTATTTTCGTAATTAATTATTAATCAATTAGTAAATTAACGTAAATTAGCATTTTGTAAAATAATAATAAACAATATATCAGCAAATTAACTAGGTATTATCCTTGTGTCACCAAGGAACTCGCATACGGCCCTGCATACGTTCCTGTGGCTAAAACCCAGTGTATATGCCCCGAAGGATAGAATATTTTCAGTGTTTATAGCGATGCCTAATTTTCGGAACGGTATTTCGAGGTATTTCTTTCTCTGGATTGCGAATCGGCGGCAGTTTAATAAATAATGATCAATGGTTTCAGGATCTTGGCAGAAATGACATAGAGGGGACATCGCCACACCAGACATGTGTAGATAAAAAATTAGGGGTGGAATACTGCATCGTAATTTTGTAATGGAGATTTCCAATTTACGTGTGAGACACCATTGATTATCCCAAGGGTAAAGCAAAGGCTTTAATTCTGTGATTTGGAATGTCTGTTTTGCAGAGCAATTTAAGAGACATAGTTTTCTGAACCTAGCCGCGGTGATATAAGCAGAAGTCGGCAGAACATGCATGACTGGTCCATGTAGGGATGTACGTGCGAGTGCGTCGGCCATTTCATTTAAAAACAAACAATGGTGACCTGGTACCCATATTAAACGCACGAGACGCAAGGTTGAAGGGATTATACTTTCTAGTTCGTTCAAAACTATTGTCTGAGGATGAGGTGAGTGCTGTGCACACTGACAACGAATCAGTTACTATTACAGCTGTCGAAGAATTTCCAGGAAGTTTACGAAGAGCTAACATAATTGCTAATAATTCTGCCTGAAATATAAGTGTAAAATCAGGCAGTGGCATTGAATAAGACCAGGATAGCGCCTCAGAAAATATGCCTATACCCGCTTTCTCGTCACACACTGATGCATCCATCGCTATTACAGTATCGATTTTCATTTGCGCTAAATAATCTTGCAGTAATCAGCTTAGATATTTATTTGGCAGTAGTTTAGCATTGAAAGGAAATATGTAATCAAATTCAATTCTAATAGCGTTTACGGGTTTTTTGAGGGGAATGATCTCGCGTATCTGAACCTTTAATAGTTCTAGTTGAGTTTCCACAAAAAGAACCTGCGGATTGTATAGACGGGACCATGTTCCTTCAAAGAAGGCAGATCTTTCCGTAATACATACTGCGATCATCTCAATGAAGATGCGTAAATATTTAAGTAGGTTTTTACTGTAAGGATGAGGAATCTGCTAACGAGTGTGGGTAATCGGGCTTCTTGATATAATACATTATTAGCAACAAGTTTTGGCAATCCAAGACAAATCCGGAGGGCCACTCACTCTAGAAGAACTAGGGAGTTGATCTTGTATGCTGGACCACCAGAGAATAAAACACACCCAGATTCCAATATGGGTCGAACTTACATACAATAAATCATCATGAGAGTGTCTCTGCGTAGGCCAGAGCGGCGGTGACCGAGTTTTCGAATCATGCCAACAGCGAGCGCTGCCTTAGACGTAACATGTTCGATGTGGTTGCGCCAACTAAGTTTTTGATCGTATATAACGCCTAGATACTTAATAAAGTCGCGCTGAGGGAATATCTCTTGACGGTATTGAAAATATACGTTAACCGGTATATTTAAGGGAAATACAAGCAAGGCACTCTTGCTTACATTTAATGTCATACGAATATCATCAAGCCAGTCATAAACTTTTTAGAGCGCAAACAAGAGACAAGGCACAAAAGGGAGGTGAAACACAGGACAGGCGCTACTTTCAACTGTTTATTCCACAACTCCGTCATGAAATATATATGAAAAAGGCACATGCGCAGTAACGTACATGAAAATGAAAAAAAAACACAAGTAAAAACTTTGTCTCGCTGTTCTCGAAGTTTCTCTTGTAGAGGACACTTCCTCGCAGACAGAACGAGGATAGTCCTCTAGAGAAAATACGCGGGAGTTGAACGTCGAGTCCCTCCAGGCGCTGTATAAGTGGTAGCAATTCCGGGTCATCTCGTTGTTGCTGAGCGATTTGTGACGCGTGAACAATGCCAAGGAACGGGAAATCATCTTCTTCTGACACCGTTGTCTCGACTGGTGCGCGTGACAAGCAGTCGGCATCGCTGTGTTTCCTCCCAGATCGGTATACGACAGTAATATCGTACTCTTGCAGCCTAAGGCTCCATCTTGCTAGTCGTCCGGATGGATCCTTGAGATTCGCCAGCCAGCAAAGCGAATGGTGATCACTGACTGCTCTGAATGGTCTACCATAGAGGTAGGGTCGAAATTTACATATTGCCCAAATGACTGCTAGACACTCTTTCTCGGTTGCCGAGTAGTTTGCCTCTGCTTTCGAGAGCTTACGGCTGGCATAAGCAATTACGTTCTCTTGGCCGTTCTTCCACTGCACTAGTATGGCACCGAGGCCGACGTTACTCGCATCGGTGTGAACTTCAGTGTCGGCTGTCTCATCAAAATGGCAAGGATTGGAGAAGCTTGCAGGCGTTTCCTTAGCTCGTCAAAGGCGTCTTGCTGTTCGCTTTTCCACATGAAATGTACATCTTCTCTTGTTAGTATTGTAAGGGGCTCCGCAATCTTTGAGAAGTTTTCCACAAATCTTCTGTAGTAGGCGCATAAACCCAAAAAACGTCGCACTGACTTTTTGTCTCTGGGTGTCGGGAACCTCGCAACGGCTGCTGTCTTTTCCGGATCTGGCCGAACGCCTTCAGCACTGATGACGTGTCCGAGAAACCGAAGTTCATTGAAGCCGAATTGACAATATGCTCTACACTGTCGTATGCCTTAGCTATTATATCAAGAGGCACTAGCGCTGCAAACTGTCGCCTGTGACGAGCAAGCTTAATACGTCCCTCCAAATCAACGTGCGCACACTAAATCGAGCATCCCGGTCTAAATCCGATCTGACATGAGCTCAGTAATGTGTTAGTCGTTAAAAACCTCATTATACCGATGTATAACACTCTTTGTATTAGTTTCATAATGTTAGATCTTAATGCAATGGGCCTTATGTTGTCCATATGCAAACCCACTCCTTGTTTCTTCAGTAGGGGGAGGATCTTAGCAAGCCTCCAATCTGGAGGAATCCAACTGTTCTTTAGGGAGTAGTTGAGGATGTTAAGTAGGACCTGTGGAGACACCTGAAATAATATTTTTAGCATGCTCGTTGTTATGCCATCTGGACCTGCAGCTGAGGCAGGTAGCAGTCTTACAACGTGCGAAGGCTCTTCAATCGTCACATTTATAAAACTGTCTACGGATGCAATCCTGACAAAGTTCAATTGTAACTGAGCTGTAAAACGGTTTTCTAATCCTCTGGCAATTTTTTCCAATGACTCTGATAATTTGTTAGGCGATAGGATTATTGAATCAATATTTACTGGCGTTGGTATAGCCTTGCGAAAACAAAAAAAACCTAAAATGCGCTTTTTTATTGCCACTCTTCGAAGAAAATTATATCGTTTTTCATCATAATTACGTTTTGCTAATGAAACAATTCGTTTAAACATAGCTGCAGCATACGTATACTTACTCCAATTTGTTGGGCATTGGTTAAGAAGTTTCTTCCACGCAGCCTTTCGGCGTCTATAATCACGTCCACAGTCAGGATTCCACCAGGGACAGCCAGAACTACTTTTTGCTTTCGATACTGCAAACTCAGATTTCTTTAGGGTACCCTTCAAAAGCGCGCAAAGGCCTATAGCTTTAGTATCTCTCTCCATACCTATCAAAGATACTAACGTGGACTGTAACGTTTTCTTAAATTTTGAATAGTCCACAAATACATGTACTTCATTATCTAAAGAAATTAAGGGGCAGACAATACCCATCAGTATAGGATGGTGATCACTACTTGTGTCATCATCAACGACAGCCCAAGATGAGGATGATAAACTTGAGCTAGCAAATGATAAGTCAAAGAGCGCGACTGACAGCGACCAAAAGTTGCAACTTTAGTATTTGAGCAAGTAAAATTGTTCGAAGAAACTCAATCCCATAAACGTTTCCAGGATGCATCAGTGTGCAAGCCCCACGCCACATGATGCGAATTCAAATCACCCGTGAACAACCTGTTCTTTTTGCAGTAGGCCAAGGTGACCTCTAGTGTACTGACTAGAGCACTGCACGGGCCGATTTTTTAAGCCCGGGCCCGGCCCGGGCCAGTTTTTACGTTGGGCTGCTCGCCCGAGCCCGACCAAAAGATTTATGGGGAGACCCGGGCCCGGCCCGGGCCCGGAAATAATCTACGTCACCCGCCCGGCCCGGCCCGCCACCCGTTTACCTTAGGCCCGAGCCCGGCTCGAAACCAGCCCGAAACCGGCCCGAGACCGAAAAAGATATGCTTTTCAGAGTCGAGAGGCGTCAGGATAACTCGCTGCACGTTACATGCACATCACCAGAAAGCCCAAGCCCGGCCGGGCCCGGGTAAAAAAGCACATGCCGGGCCCGAGCCCGGCCCGAGCCCGTGAAAAAACTGATCTACCCGGCCCGGCTCGGCCGGGCTCGGGCTTTCGGGTAAGCCCGAGGCCGTGCAGTGCTCTAGTACTGACATCTTGTATCCCAGCAGGGAAGTAGGTACTAACTACAGATAGCGGTGCGCAGTCTGGAAGTGTTATCTCTAATACTAAAATTTCGCATTCAGGAGACGTAGTCTGATATGAAATTTTTGCTGTATGACAAATTTTAGATGAAATGAACGAAGCCAACCCTCCACCTCGGGAAGGCCTATCCAATGGAAAGCAACGATAGTTTCTTAAATGAAAATCATTACCAGCTGTCAACCAAGTCTCTTGCAACAGTATAATATCGGGAGTATGTTGGGAAATTAGATATAATAAATCAGTAGTAGCAGAAAGTATTCACCGGCCATTCGATTGAAGTACCCTAAGGCACCCTATGTTGACGAAAGCTGAGCAGTAGCCACTGCTTGCTCCAAAATGCTCTCTTTCATCAAGTCTGTCGTATTAAAGGAATTTTTGGCACACTTTTTTGTTTTCCATTTAGTAGGAGAATTAGGCAGTTTGTTATTAGGAGATCTGGTGCGTTTATGAGTCCGAGGGTCCATGTCTACATCCTGATTGCCTAGCGACTCTAATTCCGAGTGAACATCTTGATCAAATTGTTGTGAACTTGAAGCTCGCGGAGGGGAGTGATTTCGGCAATTGTGATTTAGGAGACTGAGAAAGAGTGGAGATCTGATTTTGGACAGTATATTTTGTTATAACCTGAGATATCTCTGAGAACTGCATAGACAGTACTTGCGCCAATGAGTCTGTCAGATTTCCTAGAAGCTTTTCTATTGCTTTTTCAACAGCTTTTTCTATTACGTTTGTGATCGTATGGGAAAAAGATGGGTTCATATTGAGTGAGTGGCGGTCTGTCACTCCCGCATATCCCTGTGTTCTGCTCTGAATTTCAGCAAGAGCTTCACGACGACAGCAAGGTCTCCTTTCTATTATTTCAACCACTTGAAGCTCAGTTAATCTTGCGGGGAAGTTAGAATCGTCCGCTGGATGATTTCCATTGCACAAACAGCATGATCCATCTTGAGATGTGCAATTGTTGTCACCATGTTCATCCCCGCATTTACGACATCGAGTGGTTGATCGGCAACGGTTAGTGCTATCACCGAAACGCCAACACTTGAACTGTAGTGCTCGTTCACAGCAAACACGGAAGTTGACTGGGTCAGGGGTGCTATGCAGGATGCGCCGAGTTTCTCGTTCGCACGGATTTTATCCGAGTTTGCTCGATGGCAGTCAGTGAACGGAAATAGCAAGGAACGTGCAACCGCAGCAGACAAAAATAAATGTCGAGATACAGTCGCGTATGACAACGTGAGCGCACCCTGCGCAGCACAGTGCTTCCGGCTTGTGCTTGCGTTCGCTCGTAAACTGGACACGCTAAAACTCTCCAATCATGGTAGCAACCATCCGGCGTGAGGTGACGGCCGCAAACGCGCAGTTCCTCGTGCCAATTGGATACCGAGAGTCCGATGCGCTGCAGCCACTGCGCTCATATGCTGCCTTGCACAAGAACCCGATCGAGCTCGACATATCTCCGATCGCTAAGTTTTCAGCCCACGACGAAACAAGGGCGAAGCATGGTGCTCACGAACAGAAAGCTCAAGGCCAACACTGAAGGCGCAGCTCACGTCAATACGGAGCACCTTGTAATAGAAGCAGACGACATTTGCTGAGTGCCGGAAGTGCTTGAGTGTAGTGATAAATTGAAATTGTGTTTCCTCTTTCTGTTACGTTATTTTATAGAAACAAATTGCTCACATTCCAACTATTGCGAGCTTCATTAGTTCGCCATAAAGTTGGAAGGATTATCGATGACGCTACCTGGGTAGCCAATCGGATAGCTAGCCCCATAGACATGGCCGACACGCGTCAATTGGAGTGGGGCGGCTTAAAACACAGGGGAGTGGCGCCGCCGCTCTCGGTAGTGATCTACATTTTAACAACGTAAGATAAATTACACGCCTTGCGCGGAGAGCTTAAATGTGTCACTTAATGATCAAAAAGATCTACCCTAACGACTGAGTACGTTTGTAGAAAATCGTCCAAATCGTTTCAAAGTCTCTTTAGCACGCGTAGTTATATTTTTGAGACTTGTTGATTCGGCTATATGCCACATACTCCGATATGGTCCCACTTTGCTATGGTAGTCGCTTGATGAGGTCGTCCATGAGCCTGGAGGCATGAGGACGACTGTATGACCCCAACGTAATGACGGCATAATGACGAAGAAGGAATAATACCGATCGAACGACGGAGGCGACTAACAAAGATAGCATGATGGCAATGATATGTCGATTCGTATATTATGATGATGCTATATTGATCACAACGTGGTGACGGCGACATAAGGAAAATGAGATAACTGTTACGGTATGACTACAACCGAATGAAGAAGCGAGAAAGAAGGCAATGGTACGAATAAGACGGCATGAAGATGATGGTATACAGATGAAGGATAGCGTCTGTGTGATGACAAGGTAATTACGACGATGAAAGTAAAACGTGGCGTAAGCACGATTGAATGACATTCGCAAGATTACGATGGAATCACGGACAAACATTCACATCGATGGATCGATGAAGGTGGTATGATGAGGATTGCATGACGACAACGATAAAGTCACCGCGTATTGTCGTGAAAGGCATTTGTGGTTGCCTTTCCCTATCCTCTTCTCGAATTTTCGTCTTTATTTCCGGCTTTCATTTTTCCTATGTACTACTCTCATCTGCATTACTTCCGATCTTCGAGGCAGCGAGGGTTAACCCTATGTGAGCAGCCAGCCTAGGTAATATCATATTTGGTTATAGTTGTGGCGTTGAACTGGCGTTTGCTGGTTTTACTGCGTTCTCTTGTAGGGCTCCACGGTGGGTGGCTCGCGTTACTGCCGAAAAGCCCACGTTCACTTATGGCAAGTTCCTTCCACCCTTCACTTCACTTCACTGTATTACCTCAAAAACCCCATTGGAGCGGTGTTTAATAAAATAAACATTAGAAACAGTCGTTCATTAAGAGATATGGGTGACAACAGCTTCGGTAAATGCAGATGGGCTTGTGATGGCTGCGATGGCGTGTGGAACGCCGTTCTAGTCCCTTGATTCAGTCATTCAAATAACTTTATTGAGTGCCCTGCGATTTGTTGGGGTGGGCCTAGACTCCGTCTTGGCTTCGGCCAAGGGTTGTTGGCCCTTGGCGGCTTCCTCGGCTCGCTGGAGGCCCAGAGTTGGTGCTGCAGGTCCGAGCTGAGCAACGCAGACTCCCAGCGCGCGCCGAGGCTGTCTCTGTTTGAGGCTGCATCACTGTTATCGTGTGTTGTGCCCGTACATTCCCAAACAATATGCTCTAGGGTGGCCCGTGATGCTCGAATAAAAAATGATGCTTGAAAAGTGGTGGTCCGGGCACGTACGCGTGCAACTTGAAGTGGATGACCGATGCGATGAGATATGTATGAAAGAGGCGTGATGTACGGTGGGTGATTTAGGGAGTTGTAAAAGAATGAACAGAAGAGAGAGAGGGTGGCAACCTATCGACGGAAAGAAAGCGTTTCAAGCGAGATTCCGCTTTCATAGTATGAATATAAAGAATGAATAAACCTAGTAGCACGATTTTGCACAGCCTCAAGTGCATTAATGATATAAATCTGACGCGGAATCCAGATGGGACATGAATACTCAAGTTTCGATCTTACAAATGATTTATAGGCCAACGCTTTTACTTGTTGAGTTTTATGACGTACATGTCACCTAAGAAATCCCAGTGATCTATTAGCAGCTGAGATGATGTTAGTAGTGTGCAAGCGCGAGGACAGATCACAAGATATAGTGACACCAAGCTATTTGAATGATTGGAGTGATTATATTGGAACATCAGCAATGAAATAGGTAAATGTGAGGGGGTTACGGCAGCGAGTGAAAGACATGAGTTTACAATTGTTAGGATTTAGGTTCATTAGCGAGCGATTACCCCATTCTTGTACATTATTGAGATCGTTCTGGATGAATGTGTCGTCAAATGTGTTGGTAACTTTGCCGTAGATTACACAATCATCTGCAAACATACGAATGTTACATGATACATACGTTGGTAGATCATTAATGAAAAGAAATAAAGAAGCTGTCCTAAGATGGGTCCCTGCGGGATGCCTGATGTGACGGGGAGTCTGCTAGAATAATGGTTATTAACGAAAACAAACTGAGAGCGGTTAGTCAATAATGCTTCTATCCACTTTAGTACGTCGGGGTGTAAATTTAACTGAGGAAATTTTTGCAGCAAACGTTTATGAGGAACAGTGTAAATGCTTTTGCAAAATCCCGGAATATGGCATCAGTCTGAAGGTTACTGTCAAGGTTAACATGCAGGTCGTGAAGGAAAATAGCCAACTGCGTTTTGCAAAAATAGCCTTTTTGAAATCCATGCTGACAAGGGTCTAAGAAGAGTCTAAGAAGTTCATGATGTGCGAGCATATGACGTGCTTCATGATTTTGCAGGGGACACTAGTTCATGATATAGGACGATAATTTAATGGATGTCTCTGTTGCCCGATTTGAAGACTGGAACGACCTTGCCCACTTTCCAGTCGGATGTTAAGATGCCTGTAGAGAGCGACTGCGAAAACAAATTTAGGTACGCAGCAGGTGCTTGTTTAATATTTTAGGAGTTCGGAATTAATATCATCGACACCTGCTGATGATGAAAGCTTGATGTTATCAATGATGGAGGTGATTCCGTCTGCCGAGAATATAATTGGTGGCATACGCGCAGTTACGTTAGTAGATGTGGGAAGATCTGGAGTGGAAGCCTCATTAGTAAAAACAGAGAAAAAAGGCTGCGTTAAAAATGACAGCACACTCGCGGTCAGTGACCACTTCGCCATGTGCATTTAACACACTTATCAGGCGAGCCTCCTGAGAGTTTATTATTTGCCAAAATTGACGAGGGCTGTTCGCAAGCATTTTAGGCAGTCCATCGTGGAAAAAGGAGAATTTAGCATTCTGTTTAGCCCTCAGATAATCGTCTTCGAACACAAAATATTTAGCCCAAGCAGAGGGGTGTCCGTTTAGTTTGGCTGAGTGGAAGAGACGCTTCCTTTTTGTTTCAAGAATCACTCTTCAAGAAAAGTAAGCTTTCAACGAATTGTTATAGTTTTTAACCCACTGAATAAGAAAACCATTGTTTAACAGGTCAGAAGTCACTACTAGTTGCTTTAATTTAGCAATAACAGGCTGCAGCGTCTACTGGAGACGCCGCAGGTCGATTAACGGGCTCTGATGGCAAAGCCGATCGTGACGTCATTATAGGTATCGGCGAGGAGCGTGATTCGAAGAGAGCTCTCACGTGACCCTTGTATTGACGTCATCCTTGCGCCCGGTCTTTCGCCGCTACGCTCGCCGCGCGATGGTGGCGGAGCTTCAACGAAAATTTTAACCGCAATTGCGGCGCTGCTACGCGCATAATCGCGAAAATAACTGCAGTAGTTTAATTATACTGTGTCCGCCTTGGAAACCACCGTAAATCTTCAAATTCTAAAACCTCTTCAGCTTTCCATTTAAGCGTTTTAGTCAACCATGGCTTGTTACGCTTTCCGCGGAACGTTATTCTCGGTATGAACTTATCAACGAGATCACCTAGCTTGTTTTTAAATATTGACCAGTTTTCATTAGTAGAGTGCGTAGAACATAACCTCACAAACGTAGGAATAAATGCACTCAGATCACTATTAAGGACATCATAATTACCTTTATTTTACAGGCGGATTGTTTTGCTGACTAAATCGCGTCTTATTGGTTGACACGAAAATGTGGCGTGAATTACTTTTTGGTCGCTGACTTCAGGTAGATATGCTGTTGATGATAAGCATTCCTGATTGTTGGTTAGGATGAGATCTAAGATGCTAGAAGTGCTCAGTGCAACGCGTGTAGGTTCTGATACAAGGTGGGTTAAATTAAAATTGAGGCAGAAATCCACAAAATATCTGGCAAGCTCACTGCCCATAGTTATGGGGACGTCATTGCTCCATCCTATTTGAGGAAATTTCAAATCACCAAAAAGGAGGACTTCTGCTTGTGTTGATTACTAAGGTCACTCAAACTGTTGTTAAGTTTAAATGTGAAATCTTGAATATTATTCGGAGGCCTGTAGCAAACACCTAGAATGATAATATGGGGGGCAGCGTGAATAATTAGCCATCATACTTCAAGATCAGAACTGATGTTTTTGGCTCTGGAGCACGTTAACTGCTGGTGCACAGCAATCAATACAATACACCCCCCCCCCCCCCCCCCACGCATTACTTTGCAATCCTTTCGACAGACATGAAATTTCGGTAGGTCGGCTAGTACCTCTGTATCTGTAATGTGGAAAGTTGGGCGAGTTGGTGATTAATGATCATACCGTATTGGTGAAGGAGCTCAATGACAAGGACAAAGTGGACAGATTATATAAAGATGAAGTGTTCGTTCTAAAAAAATAGTTGCGAGTGGAGCAAGTGTCGTGTATTCTTGAGTCTCTCCACTTTGTGCTTGTCAGTGCGCTGCTTCACCAATACGGAATGATGACTTTTGTATCAGTTATATCTTCTGTTAGCCACGTTTCTGTGATCACAATTATATTACTGTTGAATGAAAAAACAAGGTTGGAAAAAGCGTGCGTTCGTAAAGATTACAGACAATAATATGTTAAATTTTGGCTAAACAGTGCAACAGACATTTATACGACGGAGAAATTGCTATATTGTTTCTTCGACAGACTGCGTTTGCTCATCGTAGACGTAGCGCTTATGGCCCATATGCAGTGTTTTGAATCGCAAACAAAAAGGTAATGATGTGCTTTTAACGAAAGTAACGAAATGCCCGCGAGCGTTTTGTATGGAACGAGAGAAATCCTCTCCAACGCTGAAGCTGGTTCCTTTGAACTTGCGGCCATTAGGAAGAACGAATTCTTTTATTTTATGGAAGAACAATTTCGCTATGATAGGACGGCGTCGGTTAGTACCTGTGCGAAGGCCGAGACGATGTGCGCGCTCAACTTCTTTCGGCTCGATAGAAATATTCAAATAATCGTTGCAGTGCTTGATGATAAGTTGCTCGGTCTTGGGAAACGTCTCTGATCCAGTTGATTCAGGGAGGTCATAAAAATAACATTATTACATCGTGACTGGTTCTCGGCGTCATCAATACGCGCTTCAAGCCTGTTTATCATGCTGGCCACTTGAGCAGTACACCTTTACCCGGCTTCGAAGTCAAAGCGTAGGGAGACAAGATTTTGTTAATGGCCCTCTAGATCAGTCATGCGTTTGCCCAGGGATGACAATAAATGAATTTTCAGGCCTTCAATATGACTTATTATATGCGACTGTCCAGCAGACAAGTTGTACAATTCAGCTAGTAGTACCCGCCGGGGTGGCTTAGTCAGCTAAGGCGTTGCGCTGCTGAGCACGAGATCGCGGGATCGAATCCCGGCCCCGGCGGCCGCATTTCGATGGAGGCGAAATGCAAAAACGCCCGTGTGCTTGCGTTGTAGTGCACGTTAAAGAACCCCAGGTGGTCAAAATTAATCCGGAGCCCTCCACTACGGCGTGCCTCATAATCAGAACTGGTTTTGGCACGTAAAACCCCAGAAAGAAGAAGAAGAATTCAGCTAGTAAAGCATCGGTGTCCGGCCCCGGGTTGCTTTCGACATCGCCCGACATCATCAACAATGCACGAATTACATGAGAAGACTCAAGAGCAACAAGAAGGCAGCAGCGCGGCCTCGGTAGCTGAAGCAGGAAACTATTGCGAGACTTCTTAGAAAAAAGACTAAGTTTTGCTAACCTGCATGACAAGAGTGAATGGATTAGTGGTCTGCGTCTGTGCACAGCCGCCGAGCCCACAAGCACCCCCCGGTATTGCCTGCTCTTTTATGTTGACCGGAAAGTTGATGTTGATGACGACAGGTTTGTCCACGCTGCATCGAGCACCACCTTCTTCGGTAGCGGTGTCATCGAAAACGCAGATCTGCCGCTCCCGACAAAATCTAGGGGCTCGAAGGGCGGTGCAAATCCAGAGGTGCACATCGGGGATGGGTGACAGGCAATCCTGTCATGTTCACCTGACCAAGCACGATATTCGAGCAGGGCTGCCAGGGAAGCCGTCACTAGGGCTGGAAGCAGCAGACGCACGAATGCGCACTGAAACACCTGCATGACAAGAGTGAATGGATTAGCGGTCTGCGTCCGCGGACAGCCGCCGAGCCCACCTCCCTGATCGCTGCCAAAAAAGGACACATCCAAGAAGTTCTCAAACTTTGTGGAAACCGAACAGAGATTATTCTTGCGCTATCACATAGTTAACTGTAAAAACCGGAAACAACATTAAAAGTCATCTGACCGTTCATTCGGGCGAAATGTCAGACAGATGCTATAGGCCCAGGTTATAAAGCTACGAAAATGGCCAGCGGTGAACTCTTGGAACACCGCAATGAGAAGCAACGCTAAAAGCTGCCTAATCATCGCGGACATTGTACTGAGTACTACCCACTACAGCGCACTGAACATCACCCGAGGGGTCATTTCGGAGAGAGCGAGAGAGAGAAAAATGAGCCTAAGGATGGCTGGATTTGCAGGGGTGGTTGCCTCTTCACGGGAATCCATGCGCCTTCTTGGCAGTGACCACCCTCTCAGTCAACATTTCGAGTGAGGACTTGCTGCAATATGATAGCGCATGAGCGCAGTCACATCGTTTTATTTCTTATTTCGCGTGCTTTCTTTAAATGCCGAATAAGAGCTGCACGCAACATATACGTTGCCACAAAAAATTAGATGGATCTGAATCCCCTATACAACGTAAAAAAGGCACTTCGCACTGACTTGAATAATAACCATTTTGCATATCTGATCTTAGTTTATTGGCTAATTATTCGGGGTATAAAATACTATAAGGAGCACCACATAACCTCCAACCATTTGTCATTGATTTCATACATCTGTGGTTTATCAGCTGCGCTGTAAAATGAAATGGAGCTGGGCTGGCCATGTAATGCGTAGGGCAGACAACCAGTCTGCCATGAGAGTTACAGAATGAATGCCAAAGGAAAGGAAGCACATTCTAGGACGGCAGAAAGTTTGGTGCGGGATGAGATGAGGTAATTTGCAAGCTCCAGTTGGAATCAGCTAGCGCAAGACCATGGCGTTCTAATCTTAAAGGCGAAGCTTAAGCGTCCATCAGGTATTATTTTTAAATGTTTGGTTCAATTTATGGGAAACACCTTGTATATATAGGTAAAAGCTAAGCCGTCACATGGTATATGTTCCAAGAAGAGTAATTTGGTTCTCAATAGCGTAGTGATTGAGCTGCGCGCGCGTAGTCCAGTCCGGCCGTGATTCTGGCGAGACGTTTCACCTCATACCTGTTATCTTAACAAGGTACGCGTAAATTCCAAGAAAGTGAAAACGATGAGTGAAGAAAGAAAAAGAAATGCAGGAAAATCAACAAAATTACGATATATAACAATGTATTTACAGAAAATCTAGAAAAAATAAGATCATCCGCTAATAAAGGCGAAGCTGCGTATGAGTTCGTGTAGAACTGTGCGGAAAAAAAGAACCCCGCATGTCCGCCTCGGTAGAAGAGACGGTGGGGCTGGCCGCGGAACTGAGCAGCGCGAGGAAGGCGACGACTGCAGATTTGTTGACGCCACGCGCAAAGCAGACTACGCACAAGCTGTGGCTGCGCTCAACGCAAGCCACATCGGCATTTCGCCAAGCCCCGCCGCGGGAACAGTGGCTACGACTGTGCAGTGCTCCTGCCACGGTCAGGCGGGGGGCGGCAGGCTCGACAACCCGGGTCTTGCTGTAGGCGTCGCATGGAGTCACAACCCGCTGCACAAGCTGCGAGCTCGTTTCCTCTCTTGTGAACCATCGACTTGGACAAGACAGCTTGAGCGAGAATCGACGTCGTGGCTACCCCAGCCGATCCGTGACGGGAATGACAAGTTCTGCCTCTTCCGTGGTTCTTTCCGCTGAAATATAATGATTTCACAATTAATCAGAATCGTTGTGTCATCCTCCCTAAAGATTACTTGAGTGTGTATTTGTTCTGCGCTTTATTATTTTTCGGTCTAATAATGCGGTTCAATACTATATACCTAAATTTGAGAAGTATAACAGGAAATCCAAATCTATTTTTAATCATTTTTTCGATTGAGGCTAACCACAGTTCTTGTATAAAGGTATAACCGGCATTTCATTCCTACGCGTATGTTACCAATATTGTCATCACGCTACAATTGTTATCGACGGCATATGTCAGCCCGTCATTATTTTAGTGGTTTTATTGCCTGAAGGCAACCAGGCAATAGCAAAAGCCACTTGCAAACAAAAAGTCACTGCTTGCTCGGCTGGTTTTTAAAACACCACAGGCAGTGCGATAAGGCCACTACAAAAACAACACACCCGCATGGTAAAGGTGCAGCGTCCCATGCCTTCTTTTGTCTTTCTGTTTTTGCAGTGCCTTAAATGCATGTAGGTAAAGTCTCAACTTGCCCACGAACCAGTTCCAGGAGCCCCATAAGCAGTGCACACACATCATGCAGGTTACCACAAAATGAAAAGAAGTACTCAAATAGCCCTAATATTGATATAGCAATGATTCCCGCAAACTTTAGTGCAAGGGGACACCGAGATGCGCGCGAGCTCTCGACAGAGCACTGCATTTGAAGGCTACCTTTCCAACTTTCTCTGTCAGGAACGCTTTCCTTTCGGTCACAGAATATGTACGAATATTTACCTGTCCGCCGTTCCGCTGACGTGGCAGCCACCAGGAGCAAAGATGCCCAGATGCCCGCCGTGTTTTGTGCACCCACGAGAACGTCGAGGGCGAGAGTAGCCATGCGCGGACACTGCTGCTGATCCCTGACCGTGGCCGCACCTGTCGTACTGCGGAGCCGCGTCCCGAGATCCGTGGCCAGTCGTCTTCCAATCCGGATGCAGTGCCCTTGCCTCAGATTGACGCTGTTGCATCATGATTGACACGAGCTGTCGCAACAGTATAGCTTGGCGCTGACAGTAGCTCAGCCGTAAAGAAGGGCTTCCTACTCAGCTTGTCCAAAAACGTCGCCGGATTTTCAAATGAAGCACTGCTGAACGAAGAAACCTAGTCGATGCTTACAATGGCGACCAGCGCGCAATGCGCGAGACAGCTGCCTGGTGCATTCTTCGTATTCTTCTCACGTGTGTCGATCACATCCTAGCGAATGCGGTGATGATGATGACGACGACCGTGAGAAAGAGAGAGAAAGAATGGGAAATAAAGAAATGGAGGTTAGCCAGTGTAAGTGCCCGCCGGATACCTGACCATTTGCATGTACCCATACAGGATAATTGGCCAACATAAATATCTTGCTAAGGTATTCTTCTCCAGAGGATCCATGCCAGAGCCGACGTAAAAAGTATCTGGTGTTAGTGTGCATTGAAGCCTCTTGTTTATTTGAATAAAATCGGGTAAACGCGATGTTAAAATGAAAATTACTTGGAAATTTTAGCAAATAGCCTCTTCAGCGGCTACCTGCAACCAAAAAAGAGGAATGCCTCTATAGAAGCGCGACTTTGTATGCTCATTTGTGGCTTGGGGTATTGCCATTTATTCTGCAAAATATAACGAATCATAGCCGTGAATCAAAGAGCATTGGTCGATAATGCAGCAGATAATGTTAAAAGGGAACATATTTAGTATATCAATAAAGAATTTCTGGGAATGCCCTTGAGGCGGCGTCTATGCTAAGATGTGTTGTTTTCCTTTCTGCATATTGCTAAAAACGAATGGGGCTATCTATTAATAATCTCTATTTAGCAAACCATAATAATCGTATTCTTTCGTTTATGTGATTTTTGTAGAGGTGACGTTTGCCACTTATATATAGTATCTTTTACGTTTTCGACAGCGCAGCCAATCCCACTCATACGGTTAACTCTAGAAGACACATTCACAGGAACATCAAGCACGTGCTTGCTTCTGGTCTAAGTGAGCCTTTGAGAAGCGACATGAATACCACCCCACCTGCCGAGGGGTCCGCGAGAAAGGAGAAGACCAGCTCGTATGCAGCCACATCCGGGACCTCACCAGAGATGCAGGTGGACATGCAGACGGCCACAAGAGATCCGGGCGGTCAAGAGGAACATGGCCCGGCGGCCGCGAGGTGTCGCAACGCAGCAGAGGCTTAATCGCGGACGGACTGGTGCTCAGGGACATTGCAAACCTTCTACCAAAGGTCGTCGAACCCCTCTGAGCCGGATCTATAGCAAGACGGCGCCGTCCCATGAAGACAAAAATCGTAGACTTCTGAACAAGCAAGAGGATCTTAGGTCTCGAATAAAGATATGTTTTCAGCTGTTAAAACGTCTGTGGCATTTTGTAACAGAAATATTTGGTGCTTAAGCACCACCGCACGACTTCAGCGGCTTTGGGGTTCTGATTCTTACCACGCTGTCACGGTTTCTATTGTCCACCGCGACGACCACGTTTAGTTGGGGTCAGTGTGAAAATAATTGTGTACATATATTTTGGTGCGGATTAAGGGACCCTTGCTGGCCAATATTTAATTTGTAGTACTTAAATAAATTGTAGTCCTTAAAAAAGTATGCATAGTCACAAGGAGGATTGGCCACACGAGTAATTTTCGATGAGTGAAACAAATATCGAAACAGAAATAGAAAGAACAAGTCAGTCAATAGTGCATCTATGAGACGCGTCGTTCTTGCTTCTTGCTTGCTTGCTTGCTTGCTTGCTTGCTTGCTTTCTTGCTTCCTATACCATTGCGCACACCCACTACGGGGATTGGCCAAGAAACTGGCGGTTAAACGGGTGGGGCGGGGTGAGAAACTTGAGTAAAAAAGTATTGCGAGGTAACAGTTGAAATTATCTAATGAAACAAACTAATGTTAGACACATTTTAAATCAATCTAATTGGAGTTTTGTAAATTTATAAATAATAATTCATTAAGTCAACGTAAATAGGAATTTTGTAATATATTATACAATACCTTACTAATTTTTTTTCTTGTGTCACCAAAGAACTCGCATACGGTCCTGCATTAGTTCCTGTGGCTAAAACCCGATGTAGATGCCCCAAAGGGGAGAATCTTTTCAGTGTTTAGAGCAATGCGTACTTTTAGGAATAGAATTTTGAATTATTTATTTCTTTGGATTGCGAATTTGCGGCAGGTTAATAAAAATGATCAATGGTTTCAAGTTTTTTGCAGAAATGACACAGTGCAGACCAGACCTGTTTAGATAAAAATTTAGGGGTGGAATACGGCATTGTAAATTTGTGAAGGGATTTCAAATTTACGTGTGGGACACCGTTCATTGTGCCAAGTGTAAATCAAATGGTTTGTTTCTTATTTGGAATGTCTGTTTTTCGGAGTATATTTAAAGGCATAGTTTTCTAAATCTAGCCGCGGTGATATAAGCAGAAGTCGGCAGAAGATACATGACTGATCGATGTAGGGATGCATGTGCAAGTGTGTAAGCCATTTCCTTTAAAGACAAACCACGGTGACCTGGTTCTTGTCGCCTTGGCCGCCCACCCATGTTCTTCTTCACCAACTAAAAATACGGCACGTACCTCAAGCCAGGAACCAGCCTACGAGATAACAAATGTTTAACATAGATTTATGGCCGATACCATATCTGAATATAAGGACAAACAAGTAAAACACCAGTAGAAAAACGTCAACCTTGGGGCCGATTCGATTCGCTGGCGTATCCTACCCAATGTTCCGGAGAGCAAACTACTCTCAGAAGAGACGCCGCGCCAAAAGGCTCGCTGTTGTTTTTACTGAGAACAGCCGTGAGCTAGAAATGGCTGCCAATCCCGTTCTTGAAGACAATAAGGCTAGTTTGTGCAGTTTACAAGGTTGGGCCATAATTGAGTGAGAAAATGGACAAAGGGAGAAGGAGAAACGGACTGGACAGAGCGCTATGACCATATAAAAAATCAGTATCCCCTCTTCTGTCGAGGAAAGGACGGTAAACGAAGCTTGTCGTGTGTTTCTTCGGTGCTTCTCCGAACGAATTGCACTGACGAGTACCACGTTTCGCTCGAACCACAACCGCTCACACGCACTTCAGCTGGCCCCGAAGATGCGGTTTAGAAAATCGCGTTGAAACCTGGCCATCACACCGGGGAAGTTGGCGGTAGCGTTGTCTAGGCGTGCAACACCGATGGACGGCAAGACGACGCTGACGTTTGATCTGAATTTCGCACTCCCGCAACTCAGGGTCGGCGGCTCTTCGCTGACGTTTGGCCTCAACATTGCGCTCCCTCAACTCGGGGTGCGCGGCACTTCACTTGACGTTACGCCTGGGCTTCGCAAGCCCTCACGATAGAATCGACACGTCGATGACGAGCTCTTTTCCCGACAGCGTTCATTCTGGATAGATTTACATAAATACTTCAAAACTAAATCTGTCCGTTACGTAAGACACTGAATGGCTCATGCCCCTTTAAGCAATGGCTCATACCCACGTAAACTCGGCCTCCCTATTACGACGACAGAAGAGAAATGACATTGTATGGTAGAATGATTAGCGACAATGCAGCTAGCTGTGGAAGCAGACGACGATGACAAACGCGGGAGCAGTAGCACGAGCGCGTGCCGAGCACGCGCACAAGCCCAAAGCGAGGGGCACCAACGAGCCAGCTGCGAAACAGACGACGACGCTTGAGCCCATCCTGATGCTGATAATTTTCAGCGTACATGGACTCTTGGCCGCGTTCTTGGCCAATCCCCCATAGTGGGTACGAGCCACTTTTAAAGGCAAGCAAGCAAGCAAGGCTATCGAGCTATCGGCTGATCTGGCCAGCGCTGCAGCCATTTTTTGTAAATATACTTGTAAATAGTCTCCTGTACTTAATCCTTCGTTCGCGTGACATTTTGGTGGAGCGTGCCGTTTCCCGTCCTCACCACGGAGCTCCGCAGCAGCCGCACCATCCAGCTTTCCACCATGGCTCCCGGTGACACCTCGTCTGCTGCTACTACTGCAACTCCAACCACAACGTACGTCACGGTTGCCACTCCCCGCGATCCTGCCATATCCTCCGGCCAAGATAATGTCGACGTTGATGACTGGCTGCGCATGTATGAGCTTGTCAGCCACAACAACCACTGGGACTCTACCATAATGCTAGCGAATGTCCTCTTCTACTTGGGCGGAACACCTCTTGTCTGGTTCCGGACACAAGAGGGGGAGATCTCAAGCTGGGACGCTTTCAAAGAGAAGCTTCACGACCTCTTTGGAAATCCGACCGGTCGGCAGCAGGCTGCAAGAAAAGAGCTTGCTACCCGAGTGCAGTCTTCCACTGAATCGTATGTCTCGTACATACAAGACGTGCTAGCTCTTTGCCGGAAAGTCGACGAGAACATGGTCGAAGTTGACAAGGTTGGCCACGTTCTCAAAGGGATCGCGGACGACGCGTTCAACTTGTTGATCTTCAACAATGTGTCTACCATCGACATTATTATCAAGGAATGCCGCCGCTTTGAGCTTGCCAGAAGCCGCCGCGTCATTCCACAGTTCTCTCGGCTCCCTAACACGGCTGGGACGTCGTCCTGCGTCGCCCTTACCGCTTCACCCCCCTCCAATGAGACCGTCACGCGTATTGTTCGCCGCGAGCTGATATTTAGACGCACCGAGAGTGTGCTTCTGCCGCCGGGGATTATGCTACATGCATATTGCGTGTTTTTTCTGGGCGATGCGTGCGGGCGCCTGGACGAAGAAGACGAACTGCTCTGGGCTCTCGAGCTATCGGCTGATCTGGCCAGCGCTGCAGCTATTTTTTGTAAATATACTTGTAAATAGTCTCCTGTACTTAATCCTTCGTTCGCGTAACAATATTGTTAATTGCTTCGGTGACCAGCCCTATGGGTTGCCGTAACGCGTTCTCCTGCTGAACAAAACAAATACGGTGTGTATAGGCCACTGAGGAGAATGTGCCATATGAACTGCGCTACCAGGGCACCTCACTCACTGGCTCTGCGTCATGATGTATTGTCGTCTAGGCTACTTACGGTTGTCTTGGAGCCAACCTCTCCAACCTCTCCGATAGCCACCTGGCTATAGCCTGACCTGTTGATCCATCGCGAGGGCTATCGGAGAAGGCGTGCACTTGCGAGCGTTCTGCGGCAGCACTGAGCGTGTCTGGTATCCCGGCAACCGCAGGCAAGCTGGGCGTTTTGGCAGATGGGCGTAGGCGTAAACTAAAGCCCCTCTCTACTATTATCGCTGTGATGTAGGGGCTTTAGCGTAAACGTGCGCTGCCTGAGCTGCCTGCCCGGTGTAGCCACTTGGTGGCGCAGAGCTTAACCAGCTAAACACAGAGCTACTATTTCTGCAACCAAGAGTAAGAGATTTTAAACATTTAAAAGACAACGTGCTAACGATTGCCCTATTGACGAAAACTTCCACTAGCCGCAAAATATAATATACTTGGTTACTGCTATATTTGCTCTGTGTCTGCGTGGTTGAGCTCTGCGTCACCAGGTGGCTGCACCGTGCAGGCCGTTCACGTTCGAGCCTCTGCTCATCCGGAACAAGGCCCAGTCCGCTTGCGCTTGTGTAAAACTGCCATGCTAAAACTGTCGTAATATGGTAGTAACCATCTGGCGTGACGTGAGGGCCGCAAACGCGTAGATCCTGGCGCCAATCGGATACCGAGAGTCTTGTGCGCTGCAGCCACTGCGCTCATATGCTGCCTTGCAGAATGACCCGATCGAGCTTGATATATCGCCGATCGCTACGTTTTCAGCCCACGACGTTACAAGTGTGAACCAAGGTGCTCGCGAACAGAAAGCTTGAGATCAGGGGCTATAACGTAAAATGATTCCAAACTGTTTTCATTACAAACTCCTGACGTCAAATATACGTAACCACCGACGCAAGCATCGGGCGGTGACCCGCAGTGTTGTCTGAACAACCCAATTAAACACCCTCCTCGTTTACAGGAGGTCACCTTCGTTCGCACTCAAAACTAATAACATTGCCTTCACTCAGCCGTTTTTCTTATCTAACTGGCTGACAATAGGCGAGGAGCACGCTCTAGTGGAGAGCGTTTTTGATGGGCCCGAGCCAGCACAGTGAAAACAGATAACCGCATGAAGAGGATGGTGCCGGCTTCTCCGATTGGTCCGCTTCGCCTTACAGTTAGCTTGCCTGGCTGGGCGAAAATCGCGGCGACGTACAACAGAAGTATTAGAATGCTGCTAAAATGGATCTTCAGCAAGGAAGAGTTGGCAGAGCGATGTCGTATGCATGTCGAAAGGGCTCGATAACGTTTTACTGCCACGCAAATAGGTATATGATGCGCAAATAAATACATAGTCACCAGCAGGTGCGAGTAGCGAGGGCCTGAGCGATCGGCGGGCAGCCATCGTCTATTCCCTTCGGAACGGGGCAGTCTGTGGCTATTCTGAAAATTTTTCAGTTTTGTTCGGCATATTATTGCATTTTTTCCCGTGTACATGTCACTTCGACGTGATAAGTTTTCGCGGTTTTGTGTGGTCGCGTGACAGACAGGCGATGTGGGCATAGCCTGCAAACATTGGACCAATAGCAGAGGGTAATGGTGAAAAGGCGTCGAACCAGGAATGATTATTTTTCTTTTGTGCAGTTTAATCATTCATAATCAGTGTGTACACGTTATATCAGATGGGGAGCTGTCGCGGTTTTCGTGACGTCGCGTGACAGACAGGCGAAGGTGGGACGGCCCGAAAATGGTTTGACCAATTGTGGAGGCTGATTGCAGAAATTGGAATCAAAACAGATTGAAATCATTTTACTTTATAGCACCCCAGCACTGAATGCGCAGCTCACTTCAACATGGAACACTTTGTAATACAGGCAGACGACACTTGCTGTTAGTCGGAAGTGATTGAATGTAGTGATAAATTGGCATTGTGTTACGTTGTTTCCAACTTTCTCTTTCTGTTACGTTATTTTATAGAAACAAATGACCCACATCCCAACTATTACGAACAGCATTTGTTCAGCGTAACGTTGAAAAACTTATCGATGACGGTCCCTGGGTAGCCAACCGGTTACTTAGCCCAAATGACATCAGATGGCCGACATACGTCAATTGGAGTGGGGCGGCTGAAAACTCATGGGAGTCACGCGGCTGCGTTCGGGAGTGATCTACGTTTTAAAAACGTACGATAAATTACACGCCTTACGCGGAGAGCTTAAATGTGTCACTTAATGATGAGAAAGATCTACCCTAACGACTGAGTACATTTGTACAAAGTCACCCAAATCGTTTCAAAGTCTCTTTAACACGCGTAGTGATAATTTTGAGACTTTGTTGGTTCGGCTATATGCTACATACTCCGATATCGTCCCACTTTGGTATGGTACTCGCTTGCCAAGGTCGCCCAAGAGACTGGAGGCATGAGGACGACTTTATGACCCCAACGTATTGACGCTATAATGACGAAGAAGGAATGATATCGATCGAACGACGGAGGCGACTAACGAAGACAGCATGATGGCAATGATATATCGATTCTTATATTATGATTACTGACGTCAACGTGACGACGGCGACATAAGGGAAATGAGGTCACGAAGACTGCATGACGATAATGGCGTAAAGGCGACGGTACGACTACAACTGAATGAAGAGGAGAGAATGACGAAAATATGGCACGAATAAGACTACATAGCGAGTGATGGTATGACTACAGATGCATAATAGCGTCTGTGCGACGACGAGGCAATTACGACGATGGAAGTAAAACGTGGCAAAATCACGCTTGAATGACATTTGCAAGATTACGATAGAATTACGGACAAACAATGACATCGATGGATTGATCGATGAAGGTGGTATGAGGACAATGACATGACGACAATGATAAAGTCACCTCGCATTGTCGTGAAAGACATTCGTGGTTGCCTTTCTCTATCGTCCTCTCTAATCTTCGTCTTTCTCTCCGGGTTTCAATCTTTTCTATGTACTACTCCCCTCTGCACTACTTCCGATCTTCTAGGCAGCGAGGGTTAAGCCTATGTGAGCAGCCAGCCTAGGTTATATAATATTTGGTTATAGTTGTAGCGGTCAACTGGCATTTGCATAACCTATTTTACAGGTTTTGCTGCGTCCTCATGTAGGGGTAAACGGCTGGTGGCTCGCGTTACTGACGAAAAGCCCACGTTCACTTATGGCAAGTTCCTGCCCCCCACTCCCTGATCGCCTCCAGAAAAAGGACACATCCAAGAAGTTTTCACACTTTATGGTAACCGAACAGACATCCCCCCCCCCCCCGCTATCATGTAGTTCACTGTGAAAAACCGGAAACAACAGTTAGAGCCATCTGAGAGAGATGTTATAGGCTCAGGTTATAAAGCTCCGAAATTGGCCAACGGTGATCTCTTGGAACACCACATTGAGAAGCAACCCTATAAGATGCCTATTCTGGAACCCTTTGCGGAAATTCTACTGAGTATTACCCACTACAGCGCACTGAACATCAACCGTGATGTCATTTCGGAGAGAGCGAGAGAGAGAAAAAAAATAAAAAATGTGGTTGATCCCTCTTATATAGGAATCGGTATAGAACACGAAAGTGAAACGTGTCTTCACAGAAGTAGTGTAATGTTTATTGCACATTGATATATAATGTCTATTGGTGTTTTGTGGCTAAAGCGCCCTTAGGCGTTGATGCACCCACGCTGACGCCTGGTGGCACGTCTCCTCCATCACGACTACCAACGTCGATGACCATGAGCAACCGTCGTGCATATGGAAGCTGCACTACGCTGCACACGCTAGCACAACGCGAAAGACGAAGCACGTAACTGACACACTAATACAACGCGCAAGACAAAGCACGTAACTGAATCGTCACCGAGTCAAATCAGCGCGTACAGCGCGTCGTAATTGCAGCCTCCGCGATCAACTTCAGAAACATTTTCAGAGCTAATTTCGGAGGCCACGCTCCGCTGTGCTGAGTACGGTGAACGCCACTTAGGTGGCGTTGGTAGTGCTTCTTGATGCCAGCGTCCCTTCGAATGCTGGCATCGAGGCGTCGTAGTGTGAGACCACCGAAGCGTTCACTGTCGGTGCGCGTTAGTGTCATAATGCAGTACTTCTCTTTTCTGCTCGTAGGCGGCGGCACCGCCCCGAGCAAGAGCGCGGGTACACGGAGGAGTGTTAGATATATAAGGCGCGTCTGTGTAGCTATCTGCAAATGCGTTTGTGGCGCAATGGGTTAAACGCTCGGCGATCTATCGTCGCGGACCGAGAGGTCGTGGGTTCGATTCCCAAATTTTGCGTGTTTGTGGAACTTTTTCTTCTGGTTTCTTTCTTTGTATTATGTTCGTGTACATTGTAAGAACGTATTTCCGTATGACGTATTTCCGTGACGGAAATACGTCAGTGAAGTCTTGGTGGACCCCGGCATAAAACACTTTCGTGTTAAAAGCACCTTTATAGAGCCTAAGGATGGCTTCATTAGCAGGAGTGGTTCCCTCTTCACGTGTATCCATGCGCCGTCTAGGCAGCGACCGCCCTATCAACCAACATTTCGAACGAGCACTTGCTGCAATACGACAGCGCATGAGCGCAGTGACATGGTTTTATTTCTTATTTCGCGTGCTTTCCTTAAATACCGAAAAAGATCACCAGGCAGCATGCACGTTGCCACCAAAAAATTGAATGGATCTGAATCCCCTCTACAACGTAACAAAACGCACTTCGCACTAACTCGAATAATAACCATTTTGCATATCTGATCTTAGTTAATTGGCTAATTAGGCGGGGTATAAAATACTCTAAGAAACGCCACATGAAGGCAAACCATATTTCATTGATTTCAATGAAATGGAGCTGGGCAGGACATGTATTCTTAGGGCAGATAACCCGTGGACCATTAGAGTTGCGGAATGGATGCCAAAGGAAGGGAAGTACATCCTGGCAGCCTAGCCCCGGGCACCAACAGCAATAACCGTTTGACAATAAAGTTTATTCCTATCCTATCCCACATTCGAGGACGGCATTAAGTTAGGTGGGGGATTACATTAAGTAATTTTCAAGCTCTATTTGGAATCAGCTAGCGCAAGGCTATTGTGTTCCACTCTTAAAAGCGAAGCTTTAGCTTCGTACAAGTTTTGTTATTTTTATTTTTGGTTCAACTTACAGGAAACGCCTTGTATATATGCGTAAAAGCTAAGCCGTCGCATGTTACACCTGCCACAAAGAGTACTTTGGTTCACAAGTGTAGCGATTTGAGCAGCGCGCGCGTAGTCCAGTCCGGCCGTGATATTGGCAAGACGTTTCAGCCCATGCCAGTTTACATAAGAAGGTACGCGTGAATTCCATGAAAGTAAAAACCATGAGTGAAAAAAAGAAACGTTTCAAAATCAACAAAACTACCATATATAACAATATATTTTCACAAAATCAAGAAAAAATTAAATCACCCGTTAATAAAGGAGAAACTGCGCACGAGTTCATACAGAACTGTGCGGAAAAAAAGAACGCCGCATGTCCGCCTCGATAGAAGAGACGGTGGGGCTGGCCGCGGAACTGTGCAGCGCGAGGAAGGCGACGACGGCGGGTTGGTCGACGCCACGCGCGAAGCAGAGTACGCACAAGCTGTGGCTGCGCTCAACGCGAGCCACATCGGCCTTTCGCCAAGCCCCACAGCGTGAACAGTGGCTACGGCTGCGCAGTGCTCCTGCGACGGTCAGGCGGGGGGCGGACGCCTCGAAAACCCGGGTCTGGCTGGAGGCGTAACCTACCGTCACAACCCACTGCACGAGCTGTGAGCTCGTTTCTTCTCTTGTGAACCATCGTCTTGAACAAGACAGCTTGAGCGATAATCGACGCCGTGGCTACCCCAGCCGATCCATGACGGGAATGATAACTGCTGCCTCTTCCGTGGTGATCTCCGCTGAAATATGATTTCACAAGTTATCAGAATCGCTGTGTCATCCTTCCTAAAGAGAACTTGATTGTGTATTTGTTCTGCGCTTTATTATTTTCGCCCCAATAATGCGTTTCAATACTAAGTACCTAAATTTGTGAAATATAACAGGAAATCTAAATCTATTTTTAATAATTTTTTTCGTCAGAGGTTAACCACAGTTCTTCTATAAAGGTATAACGGGCATTTCACTCCTACCTGTATGTTGCCAATATCGTAATCACGCTGCAATTGTTATCGACAGCAGATGTCAGCCCGTCATTATTTTAGAGGTTTTATTGTCGAAGGCAACCTGGCAATAGCAAAATCCACTTGCAAACAAAAAGCCACTGCTTGCTCGGCTGGTTCTTAAAAGCACACAGGTAGTGCGATAAGGCCACTACAAAAACATCACACCCGCACGGTACAGGTGCAGCGTCCCATGTCTTCTTTTTGTATTTGTGTTTTTGCAGTGCCCTAAATGCATGTAGGTAAAGCCTCAACTTTCGCACGAACCAGTTCCAGAAGCCCCCATAAGCAATGCCCACACATCATGCAGGTTACCACAAAATAAAAAGAAGTACTCAAATAGCCCTAATGTTGCCCTAGCAATGATTCCCGCCGAGATGAGTGCGAGCTCTCGTCAGAGCACTGCATTTAAATGCTACCTTTCCAAATTTCTCTTTCAGGAACGCTTTCGTTTTGGTTACCGAATATGTACGAATATTCACCTGTCCGCCGTCCCGTTGACGTGGACGACACCAGGAGGAAAGAAGCCCAGATGCCCGCCGTGTTTCGTCAAGCCGTGCGCGGACACTGTTGCTGATCGCTGAGCGTGGCCGCACCTATCATGTTGTGGGGCCGCTTGCTGAGGTCCTTGGCCAGTCGTCATCAAATGTCGCTGCAGTGCCCTGGCATCAGACTGACGCCGTTGCATCATGATTGACACGAGCTGTCGCAACAGTATAGCTTGGCGCGGACAGTAGCTCGGCCGTAAAGTTGGATTTCCTACTCAGCTTGTCCGAAAACGTCGCCGAAGTTTCAAATGAAGCCCTGCCGAACGAAGACGCCCAGTCGGTGCTCACAAATGGCAGCGGGCGCGCATGCACGACACAGCTGCCTGATGATGATGATGATGTCCATAAAACATGGCTCCCACTCAATCTGGGGGATTGGCCAAGAATGGGGCACATGAACATTTTGGTACGGTTTAGGAAACTACTGTTACCTTGAAATTTAATAATCAAATCAGACAGAATAGTTTTCCTAAACAGCACAATTTATAATATTATAGCTATGATTGAACACCCAAATATCACTAGGAGAATTGTAAAAGTAGGTGGTGCGCTCTTTGTTTTCTTCTTGTCATGCGCGTCGATCCCATCCTAGAACATTCGATGATGTTGATGATGATGATGATTGCCGTGAAGCTTTCGCATATACCCATAGAGTCATGTCTCGTCGCCCATGCGACGAGACGCGACTCGTCCAGCAATTAGGAATAGCCCTGCAGCAGTCCGGGTGGAAGGCCAGGACTTGCACGTGTTCGCCGTGATGAGGTCGCTCATAAATGTTATGCGTACATTACTGACGCGAACCTAAACAGCCCGAATGCTCGAAGTCAGGTACTGGACGGGATGAATCCAGAATTTGCAAATCTTGAATACATCATGTCTCATTCCCCGCTGTCGTTCCCTTAAGATGTCAAGGAAGCATCCCTTTTTCAGTGGAATGCTCGTGGCCTCATATCAAGAATTTCGGACTATCAACCGTTCATTATTTCGAACAAATTTCCCATCATCGTCGTCTGTGAGCCAAACCTTCAATCCAAAAAATCCGACTATTGGGCTACGAAGGTTTCTCATCCGCGACATGTAGTGTCCTCACCAAGGTCGTCGTTTATGTTCGGTGTGAACCCACTTACGTGCTACATCAAGTTTGCCTGACGACGACGACCAATACGTGTACTTAACTGTGAAAGCAAAGAAACTTACATTCACTCCTGTCGCTGCATATATTTCTGCAACCAGTAGTTTTAACACGCTATGACTGAGTGCTTTGTTATCCGCAACACCTGGCCCTAGGATTTTTAGTTGAAATTTTAATGCAGACCATCCACTCTGGGGCAGTTTGAAGATGGACTCCAAAGGAAGAAAATTAGTCGCATTTGCGTCGGACCAAGAGCTTTGCTGTCTCAATGACGGCAGCGCGACATATCTACGGGGATTGACCTACTGCAGCTGTCTAGACTTGACTTTGGGCTCTTGGTGTCTTCGAAGCAGTGTAATGTGGTTTTCAGATAAAGAAACCCATGGAAGTGATCACGATCCTACCTATTTCAAGATCAAGGGATTGGCCAAGTCTCCATCTACGGCCCTTTGGAGAACAGACTGGGCGAAGTTAACGTCGTTTATGGAAGACGAAAGTCCAGAAGGCCACCCGTCATATCTGGAGGATCAGATTCGAAATGCACTGCAAGAGGCTATGTTCACTTTTAGGCCTTCTCCAAAGTATACAGAATACAAATGTGAATTGGAAAGGCTTTGAGCGATTTGCCGAAGGGCAGAAAGAAGGTACAGGCCCACCATATGTATTCACGATCTGAAGGAGGCTAGGTGTAAACAAAAAAAAATCCAGCGCCACAACCATACGTTACAACCTCAAAAGTGGAAATCCTTTTGCGAGTCCTTGGATCATCGTAAGCCTCTGTCCCATATATGCATAAGTCTGCATGACGTACAATCGTCTCCGCAACAGCACCATCCTTTCAAGTCTCTTGCCCTACATCAAAAAAAGATGGCTGACTAATGGAGTAGCACACGAGGAATAAGGATTATAAACAGGGATAAGGTGCCTCAGAAAGGCTGGCCAACGTTTCGATAGGAGGACCTATCTTCGTCAAAGGCGGCCTCGTCATCCTCGGCGGGTTAGTTTTAAAGGGTTAGTGGAGTGACGTCACGTCGATGTCCGCTGTGGCTGTCTGTAAAGGGAGAAACTGAAAAGAAAATGAGCGCCGGCGCTTGACTGGCTAGGCGCGGTTTCTAAGACGAGGGGACAAGAGCGGGAGAGCGAGAAAGTGGCAAAAAAATTATATAAAAAAAAAACACCGTCAGAGGGGGTTGGGGGAGCGAGAGGCGAGTGAGCGTTCGTAGGAGTCGTGGTCGGCGTGCGTTTGGGGTCCCTGAAGAGCCGGTCAGTGTGCAGGTCACAATACGAGTTGAAAGCATGACTTGAGTAGCGTAGCATCAAGGCATCGGGTAATTTTGTGGTTGACAGGGAGCAGCTTGGTCCATCAAGGGACGTTAGCCTCACTAGGTCGCCCTAGGCGTCGTCGCGGCGGTATACAGAATTGGCGAGACCTTGTGTGGTCAAGGCGCCGAAAAAGGTATCCTGGCGTCTGGGATTTTGGACTGTCTCGGTGTGGATCTCGTGTGGAGAAAAAAAAACAAAAAAAAACGAAAAAAAAACGAAAACGCGCGTTTGAGGAAAAGGAAAAAAAAAAACCCGGCGCAGGAGGGTGACAGTGTAGAAAAAATATAATTAGAAATTTAAACCTGGGGGGGAAACAGGTGTACCTGGAAAAGCGCACGTATGGTTGATCAATGCGTAAAAGCATGGAGGACGATAATCAATTGAGTGGTAGGGGAGATGCAGGGAAGAACTGGAAATGGAAGAATAGGTGAGGTTGAGGGGGAAAAAAAAAGCCGGCACAGGTGAGTGACAGCGGAAGAAATATAATTTGAAACATGAACACTGAGGGGACAGGTGTACCTGGAAAAGCGTCCTTGCGGGATGCCGCCATACTTGTGTTTACTGCGAGCGCATAACTGTGCCTTCGGCGACAACTCGAGGGAATTCTGTTAACTGATCCTTCCGCTACAAGAAACTTCCGTTTTCGCCTATCCTACTTCAACAATAGCAGCATAGCGCGCGTTTTTCAAGTGTACCCTCATGGGTACCCACGGTCTGAAGAAGATACGTAGCATCTGTTGCGTTTTCGATAGCGTAGCTAATCCCACTCCTAGGGTTCACTATAAAAGGCCCATTGACAGAAACATAAAGCACGTGCTTGCTTCTGGTCCAAGTGAGCAGCTGAGAAGGGCTATGAGTACTTCGCCAACTGCCGAGGGGTCCACGAGAAAGGAAAAGACCAGATCGAATGCGTCCACATCCGGGACCTCGCAAGAGATGCAGGTGGCCATGCAGGTGGCCATGCAGGCGGCCACGAGAGATCCCGGCAGTCAACAGCAACTGACTGACTGAATGACTACAACCGAATGAAGAGGAGAGAATGACGACAATATGGCACGAATAAGACGACATAGCGAGTGATGGTATGACTACAGATGCGCAAAAGCGTCTGTGTGACTACGAGGCAATTACGACAATGGGAGTAAAACGTGGCATAATCCCGGTTGAATGACATTTGCAAGATTACGATAGAATTACGGACAAAAATTGGCATCAATGGATGGATGAAGGTGGTATGACGACAATGATAAAGTCAGCTCGCATTGTCCTGAAAGGCATTCGTGGTTGCCTTTCCCTATCTTGCTTGCTTGCCTTCAAAAGTGCCTCGTACCCACTATGGGGGATTGGCCAAGAATCGGGTGATTGAAGGAAAACAATTATCGGAGTCTAATAAGGATCACTTGTGAAAATTTTTGAATGACGAAAGGAATTTATTCATATAAAATTTAAGAATTTAGCAAGGAAATCGTCCTGATTCAATTATGTACCCTACAACGGCTGCACCAACATCCTTATGACAATGTCCGAGAGAAGCGGCACCAAAAGATAGAAAATTGGGTATCGTTAAATATAATCCAGCACTCTTAGATTTTGCTTCAAAAGCATCTTTTCTTAATGAGGAAAAACGGCGGCATGACAGGAAGAAGTGTTCTATTGTTTCGTCTTCACCACAGTATGAGCACAAGGAGGAGGGCGCCAGACCAGATCAATGCAGACAAAAGTTTAATATAGGAATGCGACATCTGAATTTGGTAAAGAGGACTTCGTGTTTTTTATTATGGCAGAATTTTCTGTTCCAAGGAAATAGGAGGTGTGTGTCGATAATCAGTTAGATTTCTTAATGGCAGGTTCCAGGAGTCTCGCATGATTGCCCGTCTCCTGAACCTAGCCGCGGTTATGTAAGCTGATAAAGGAAGGATCGGAAGGATTGGACCACTAAGGCAGCTCTCGCTAAGCTGTCAGCTAATTCATTGATAACTAATCCTTTGTGACCAGGCACCCATACCAATCTAATTAGTTTTAAATTAGAAGGAATAAGACTTTGCAATGTACGCGAAACTTGTGAGCCACTATTTGCAGTGAGAGCTGAACATAATGACAAAGAATCTGTTACGATTACAACTTCCGAAATTGATGAGTGCACTTTTCGTAGAGCCAATGTAACCGCCAGAAACTGGGCTAGAAATACTGGTATATAGTCTGGAAGTCTTAAGGAGAACGATCACTCGAAAGCGGAAGAGAATACTCCAATTCCAGATTTTCTTCTGATTGCGAGGCATCTGTCGCTATGACGGTTGTTATTTTTAACTCCAATAAGTGATTTTCTATTAGCCCATTTAATATATTGTAAGAAAGGAGTTTTGCGTGGTTTGGATATATATCGTCGAAAATAATTTGGAGATTCTCTCTCTCTCACTGCAAATTGGAGGGATCTCACATAATCGTATATCTAAGGGACAAACAAGTGCCTGCAGGAAAACGACCTGAGCAGTGTGGAACCGGGGACAGGAAGATTGAAAAAATATTGCAGGCTGGGAAATGAAAATGATTTGTAATTTTATAGGGAATTCATACATTTTAAAGAATGTTTGGAGCGCTAATAACCGAAATCTGCACAAAAGAGAAGGTAAATGTGTTTCTAGGAATAATGCATTGTTGGCAGCGAACTTTGGCAATCCAATGCACAGGCCTAAAGCTTCCCGTTCCAGAAGAACAAGGGGATGTAATTTGTATGCCGGGGCACCTGAATATAGAACACATCCGAATTCCAAAATTGGCCGTATGTACATTTTATAAATCATCGCAAGAGAGTCTCTCCGCATTCCTGATCGACTGTTGCAAAGCCTTCTTAGCATTCGAATCGCTCGCACTCCTTTTTTATTTATGTATTCAATGTTCGTGCGCCAATTTATCCGGTCATAATATACTATGCCCAGGTATTTTACCGAGTCCACCAGAGGTATGTTCTGTAGGCGGTAAGTTAGGTTGACATGTATTGGATCTAATAAAGGAAAAACTATTATTGCGCATTTACTGACATTTAGGGAGAGGCGAATATTGAGAAACCAGTTTCTATGGCGCACAGGTATGTTTGCAATCGATTATATAAAGAATGGATGTCCATGTCAGATGCAAAAAAAGCAATATCATCTGTGTAGACATACGTGCATATGTCATTATGACACGGTATAGAGCTTAGTAATATATTAAATAATAAGGGGACGTGACAGCTCCTTGTGGAACTCCACGAGGTTGTCGACGTCTATTTGAAGAACATCCTTTCAAAGAACAATAAAATTTTCGGTCAGTCAGAAACTCGCTAAACCATTTTGTGATGTATTTTGGGAAATCAAGATTTTGATATATCTAAAGTTACTAGAGCTGCAATTTGTCTCTGGCGACGTGCTAGTTTTATACGGCTTTCCAGGTCCACATGAGCGTGCCAAATGGAACAGCCAGATCTAAAGCCAATTTGGAAAGGGCTGCGCGCTTCTTTGTTCTCTACTAATTTTATAAGCCGAAAACTTAGAATTCCTTCTATTAATTTCACTAAATTGGAGGTTAGAGCAATTGGTCGAATATTACTAAGCGTGCCTCCATCACCATTATTTTTAAGAATCGGAATAACCTTAGCGAGTTTCCAACTTTAAGGTATCCACGAAAATTTATTAGAATAATTCACTACGTCTAAAAGATCATCTGGAGACTCCTTGAATAAAATTTTTATCATTTTTGAGGTCATTTCGTCAACACCAGGGGCGGAATGTGGCATACTTTCCACTGCTGTGGCCAGTTCTAACATAGTGATCTCCGTAAAATCATCGGACTGTATGCGTAACTTGGAAGATGGCGATAACAAGGACGTGAACCGGATTTCTAAACCCTTTCCAATTTATTCTACCATTTGCGTCATTTCTTCACTAGCGAAGACCATCGATTCTACTTTACTCGGACGCGGAAGAATCTTTCTGCCACTAAGAAAAGTGAAAAGCGCTCGCTTGTTTTTAGATTTAGATAGATATTCGAAATCTTTGCAATCATCTTCGTATTTTGCTTTAGAAACTGTATGTTTAAATATAGTTCTGTAGAGTTTATAATCACTCCAATTTTGTGGACACTGGTTATATAACAATTTTTTTCCAGGCTGCTTTCCTTCTTTTATAATCGCGTCAACAGTCGGTATTCCACCAAGGGTTGTAGGATTAACCATTATTAGTTCTAATTCTGAATTCCGACTGCTTGCTAGATTTTTCAAGGGCTGAACAAATAATCTTCGTCTTTTCTTCATTGGACGCCTCAGAAAGTGATGAAATCACAGATCGCAAGGACTGCTTAAAGGTATCGTAGTTTACAAACGTTCGAGCTTGTTCATCCATTGTTGTAGTAGAACGGACTATTTCAAAGACCAGCGGGATGTTATCACTATTAGTGGCGAAATCAAAAGTCGACCACGAATACGCAGATCGAGACTACGGCTAGAGAATGTGAGATTAATTGCAGACTGATTTTGGCCACACACGAATGTATTTGCCCCTAAATTTACACAAGAAAGGTTATTATCTAATGACCAATTACACAAGCGTTTACCGCATGAATCTGTCTTTAAAGGTGAAACATGATGTGAATTGAAATCCCCAGTAAGTAAAACATCCCGCCCACAGCTAGCTGGAACACTGTCAAGAGAGCGAGTGTCCCGCACACCGGAAGGAAAATAAGTATTTACAATATAAATAGGGAAACATCCAGGTAGAGTCAGTTCTATAGCCAGAATTTCGCACTCAGAATCCATCCATTCGAATAGAATTTTGGCTTTATGACATATTTTAGTCGAAATAAATATTATTAGTCCACCACCTCTTGTAGGGCGGTCTAGTCGAAAAGATCTGTAAAATTTTAAATGGAAATTTTTCGCCGTTGTCAACCAAGTTTCCTGTAATACTAGTATATATAGATTAAGTTGCTTTGTAACAGAAAACAAATCTACAGAAGCTGATAATAGTGATCGCCAGTTCCACTGAAGAACCTTTAACAATCCTATGATGAAGAAGTTGCTGCTGTCGAAGGGGACTTCTTTGATGCACTATCCTCCAATGTAAACTTCGACTGACATTTCTTTGACTTCAAATGGGGAAGTGAGGAAGAATCCTCACTGATTGTGGACATCGCTCTTTTTGAGCACTAGCATTATGTTCTGCGTCTTTCATTTCGCAATCTTGAATGGTCTGGTTGGCGGAAGCAGAATGAGTGGGAGGGGAACTATTGCAGGCTGTGCCATCTCCCGAGACAGTTGTCTCCCTCTTTCCATCGACAGATTGCTGCCCTGAATTTATAAGTTGATTTGCTACCGAGCATAGACCAGAAACTTGCATTAACGTATTCATTTGCGAGGAAATAGCCTGTGCGATGCTTTCACCAAGATTTACCAACAACTGATCCATTGCCTTAGCCACGGCCTTTTGAACAGAATTTTCTATGGTTGCAGTGAGAGATGAGTCAAGTATCGTATTTTGTTTAGCTGTAACTCCAGCATAGCCAAATGTTCTTTCATTACAATATTTGCAGCCTCTCTTCTGGAGCAGCGTCTTTTATCCATAACTTCGAGGATCTGCACTTCTTGGGCCCGCACAAAACAGTTAGAGTAATCGGCCGGATGGTTTCCTTCACAAAGGCAGCATCTCTCGTTTTCGGAAGTGCAATCACTGGGAGCGTGACTTTCCCCACATGTTCTGAAACGTTGGCTTGATTTGCATGCACCGATACTATGGCCAAATCGCCAGCAATTGCGGCATTGAAGCGGACGCGGTGCAAGTAGATCTACTCTGAATATAAGGGGCCATATTTTGATCTCTGATGGGCAGGAAGTGCGAGCAAAAGTGGCTATCACTGATTCTATTGGTACTCTGGTATTGTCCAACACTCGATTGCATCGATATACGGGAATCGCTCCAGCTGCAGATAACTTTTCTAATGTTTCTGTCGGGGTAAGACTTGAGTCGACACCTCGCGTACACCCTTGGTGCACGCGAGGTGAGTCGGGATAAATGCACTCACCGGAATGGCAAGCGAAAGATGTGCACTTGAGTAAGTCCGCAATACATGTCTGGTCTGGCGACTTACAAAGAATGCCTCCCCGGTCGAACTGCCTTACGTCCGAGATGGTCTGGTACAATGTAGTAGCAGCACGAAGAGGCTCCTGGGTAGCCTGAAGATTGTTCAGTTTAACGAAACCTCCCCTCGCCGGAAGGATTGCCACGGGGATACTGATTCCACCGCTGCGTGGAAAGAAATCCAAAGGTATCTCATGATTAGGAAGAGAAGCCGTCCAAGGGGAAAAACCCCTCCCGGGGGTGTTCTTGGACATCAGCTTAAGCTGGAGCAAGTAATACTACGGAGAAAATACGTTAAAATGAACAAGTAAAGGGATAAGATCACCCGATACTCAGACAAACCACCAGAGATCCCTATCTTTCTGTCTTCCTGTCTATTCAAACCACCAAACCTGCCTATTCCTGTCTATTGTCTATTCTATTCTATATTATATTCTATATTCTATATATTCTAATACATACGTACATATATATATATATATATATATATATATATATATATATATTCTATATTCTATTGTCTATTGTCTACTGTCTATTCAAACCTGTCTATTCCTGTCTAGTCAAACCACCACAGATCCCTACCTTCCTGTCTATTCTTCGTCTTTCTCTCCGGCTTTCAATCTTTCCTAATGTACTACTCTCTTCTGCATTACTTCTGATCTTCTAGGCAGCGAGGGTTAACCCTATGCGAGGAGCCAGCCTAGGTTATATCATGTTTGGTTATAGTTTGTAGCGTGTAGCTGGCGTTTGTAGGACCTTTTTTTACATGTTTTGCTGCGTCATGTTGTATGGCTCCGCGGTGGGTGGCTCGCGTTATTTATGAAAAGCCTACGTTCACTTATGGCAAGTTCCTTCCCCCCACTACCTGATGGCCCCCAGAAAAAAGGACACATCGAAGAAGTTTTCACACTTTTTGGCAACCGAACAGAGATTTTCCCCCCCGCTATCATGTTGTTCACTGTGAAAAACCGGAAACAACTGTTAGAGCCATCTGACCGTTCTTCGGTCGAAATGTACAAGAGATGCGATAGGCTCACGTTGTAAAGCTCCGAAATTGGCCAACGGTGATCTCTTGGAACACCGCAATGAGAAGCACACTACTGGCTGCCTATTCTATGCCCCTTTGCGGAAATTCCACTGCGTATTATCCACTACAGCGCACTGAACATCAACCAGGATGTCATTTCGGAGAGAGCGAGAGCGAGAAAAAAAGCACATTTAATGACCAAGGATGGCTTGATTTCCAGAGTGGTTCCTTCTTCACTTGAAACCATGCGCCTTCTTGGCAGCGACCACCCTCTCAGTCAACATTTCAGGCGAGGACTTGCTGCAATACGATAGCGCATGAGCGCAGTCACATGGTTTTATTTCTTATTTCGCGTGCTTTCCTTAAATGCCGAAAAAGGTCACCACGCCGCATATAAGTCGAAAAAAAAAGATGAATCTGAATCCCCTCTACAACATAACAAAACGCACTTTGCCCTAGCTTGAATACTAATGATTTTGAATAATTCATCTTGCTTAATTAGCTAATTAAGCGGGGTATAAAATACTCTGAGGAGCGTCACATGACGGCAAACCATATGTGATTGATTTCATACACGTGCGGTTTATCAGCTACGCTGTAAATTTAAATGGAGCTTGGCAGGGCATGTAATGCGTAGCGCAGATAACTAGTGCGCCATTAGAGTTACAGAATGGATGCCTAGTGGAGGGAAGCACATTCGACGACGGCAGAAACTTAGGTGAGGGGGGTGACATGAGGTAATTGCAAACTCCATTTGGAATCAGCTAGCGATATACTATCGCATTACAATCTTAATAGTTAAGCGTATGCGTCCTGCGATATTTTTTTTTTCAATTTTTGGTTTAGGTTACTGGAAACGCCTTGTATGTAAAGGTAAAAGCTAAGCCGTCGCATGTTATACCTGCCACAAGCAGTACTTTTATTTACATGCGTAGCGATTTTAGCTGCGCGCACATAGTCCAGTCCGGCCGTGATAATTCCAAGACTTTTCAACTCATGCCTCTTATCATACCAAGGTACGCGTAAATTCCAAGAAAGTAATAACCATGAGTGAAAAAAAGAAATGCAGGAAAATCATCAAATTTACGATATATAACAATATATTTACACAACATCTAGAAAATTTTAATCACCCATTAATAAAGGAGAAACTGCGTACGACTTCATTAGCACTATACGGGAAAAATAACGCCGCAAGTCCGCCTCGATGGAAGTGATGGTGGGGCTGGTCGCGGAACTGAGCAGCGCGAGGAAGGCGACGACGGCGGGTTGGTCGACGCCACGCGCGAAGCAGAGTACGCACAAGCTGTGGCTGCGCTCAACGCGAGCCACATCGGCCTTCGCCAAGCCCCACCGCGGAACAGTGGCTACGACTGCGCATGCTCCTGCGACGGTCAGGCGGGGGGCAGAGCCCTTATGAAAATGAACAATGAGTTTCTGATTAGGACCTGATGCATTTCTAATGTGTCATCAGACAGGCATTAGAAATGCATCGTCTAATGTTGTTTAGCATTACAAGTACATCAGAAACTCGAATGACAATGCACCTTAAGGTTTCTGATGAAAAAAGTAGACAGCTTTTTTTTGTTATTTCTAATGTCAAAGCACATTACATAAAAATGTGTATGACGCCAACTCGCGCATTTTTTTTTCTTTTACAGCAAGCTGTCTATGGTTACGATGTAGAAAAAAATATATCCGAGATGTTGACAAAAAACAAGTGGGCCGATCCTGGTGATAGTTGCAGAAAGGGTCCAAGCTCCATGGCACGAACATTGTACGATAATTATTTTTGATAGTTCATTGAACAACCAATATATAAGAAATAAGTATTCCACATTTCATATAAAGTTTTTTTTCTTTTTTTCTTTTCTTTTTTTTTAGTAGTACTAGAGCTATTCTTGTTGACATAGTACACATGGAAGCTGCAGAGACATTGCTTTTTCGAGGAATCTGCGTGCGTCGCACGATACATAAACAGAGAAGGCACGGACGACAGGCGCGCATCCCATGCTCATTAAGCACACAAACACGAAAGGAAGATTCGGACGACACGGGTGTAACCTGCGCCACACGAGCGAGGGAATATCGTAGCTTTGATGCTTTCCGACAGTTACAACGCGCACTGAAACATCGCACACTGCACATGTGTACCTCAGAGATCGTTCCAACACGTTCTGGGGCTAAAGTTGACGTTAACGACATCAGGAAGTTATCTAGAAGGAAGGTGGTACACAAATCATTCAAATCACGCCCCAGCGATGGCTTTCAATCGACAACATAACCCCAATCTCTAAGGCCACGCTTTTGCTGGCTGCAGACGGCAGAAGCAATTCAAAATTTAAAATACATCATAAAATTTCTTTCTACAATAAACTATAGCGTAAAATATGGAGTGTTTGGTGGTTTGTTTTATCTCGCAACATATATACGTAGCTGGGCGCAACACGACACAAAATATGACTTTACTGGTTAATATATTTGGCATCACGGAGGCCACAACCTCACAAGTACGCAGGTGGCGCTGTTGTTTTTCCTGCGTCTTCAACGTGCCGGTCGTCTGTGTGAGCTGCTTGATCGTGTGGTTTTGTGTTTGCTTTAATGAAATGGGACGTAGTTAGCGTGCACAAAAGTGCCAGAAGATACCTTGTGTTTCGTTGCAAACTCGCCGTATGCGTGGCGCGCCAGGCAAACATGGACCAACGATTTTTGTGCCGTGCCTTTGTGGTCGGGTTGTCGTGGAAAGTTGGGTGGACATCGCAAAGAAATCATTCCTATTGGTAGCGTGCCTCAGATCGTCGACTACGCAGCGGCATGTATGCTGGGAGTAACATCGTCGACGCAGCACCGGCAACTTGGAGAGCGTCGTGCCATTGAAAAGGTAAGCAATCGTGCTTGCTAACTACACGTGTTGTGCGTACTCGTCGTGTGTGCATAGGTGCCTTGCGAACGTAGGAAACAACAGTGACGCCTGTGCTTATGCATGTTGCGTGCTGGTTGTCAGAATTTAGTTTTTCAAATGTATGTATGAAGTGTATGTGTACCTGAAAGTATGATCTCGGTATGATCTCGGCCTCGATGCGCAATTGAATATCCTGATGAGCGTTTTCTTACGATGAGGGGGGGGGGGGAGACATTACGTTCTGAAATAATCGTGGTCATCATGTGCACCTGTGCGTGCGCTCCCGCTTTTCTGCTGAAGTCGCATGTAACGACCCATCAGTCTCTTCACCAATACTTACTGCAATTACGTTTATTCGCTTATAAACTCTTCAACGTAGTAAATAATATCTGCTTACCAGGTTTTCGGTTTACGAGCAGTTTTAGGGGAAAGTAAGCAGTAACAGCTTGCCATACTAGTAGAGCTGTCTTTTCAAGACAAGGGATGTTTCCATAACTTTGACGTATCTAAACATGATAGGGGAAAGTTGCTTAAACCAAGTCATGAAAGCAAACCCTAGAATTGTTATGTAAACAAACATTTCTTGTAATGTGCTGCTGCGTGCGTCTTCAAAATTTTACTTTGATGAAGGGGTCCCTATTATCATGACATTCATCAATGACTCGACCTTGTGCTCTGTTGCCACCTTGCATGTGTTCACAATATGAGAGTTTTATTGTGCCAGTGCTATATATGTTGACACAGAATTCATTTTGTAGTGGTGAGGCTGTGACCCACGGCAGTGTCCACATGATGGCAGGGAACCTGTGGCCCTGGCTACAGCAGCACAGCGTGTAATCTGGATGTCACGTCAGGTATGTATGAAGTGTATGTGTACCTGAAAGTATGATCTCAGTGTGATTTGTGTGTAAGCTAACAGACATATTACATAACGGAGCACTAAATAGGCTAAATATTTATGCAAGTATATTAAACTTGCTGCTTGTTTGTGTTCGTAACATTATGCACAAATTATCGTGTTCTATATAAAACTAAACCTAACATGTCCTGATGTTGAGTATTTTTTTCTCTCTTTGATCACTTGGCTGCAAATTAAGTTTTATTTTTGCTTTGCATACAGTATATTTTACTTCTTATTTTGGTTTTATTGTTTTGAAACTGTTTCCGATGCTGTAGCTTTTATTTCTGTATTTTTTATCTTTTTATGCTACACGCATGTGCAGTTTTTGTGCATGTTAGTATTCGAAGTGTAGTGTGTCAAATATGCCACAGGTCTAAGCATACAGCGTGCATACCTTTGTTTAACATTGCTATTTACATATATTTCTGTCTTGTTCTCAGAATAATTGCCACTGGCAAATACACATTTGATGAGCTTGAATTTCTCTGAAACTGAAATATGAAGGTGCAGCCGTGTGACAGCTGAAGTACTTCAGCAATGTCAAAGCTAGCTTGCACCCACTATTACTACAGTATGCCGACGGATACCCATCACTGTATTTGTACATTTTCTGAGAACCAACCGTGTCCACTAGGTCAAATTTGTAGTGTCCTTTTGAGCATGCCGGTCAGTTCATTTAACTTTTCAGGACAAAATTTACACAGGCAGGCTGCAGAGGCCAGTGGGGCCCTGGACTGAGGGCTTGGAACACCGCTCCTTAACACATTTTCCAGTCAAATGAAGTTTCTATATATGTATACACAGGGAGGGGAAGGGAAATATAGAACTTGACCTCGGCTAACAACTGGCATTTTGATGGAAGGATTAAATAAAGTAAGACTGGATGTGTGCTTGCATTAAAACATTATTTGCATAGAAAAAAGTAAGCAGACAGACTAATTTCTATCCCTTTTTATCTACGAAGGATGACCTTTTTCACGCATTAATAATGGGTCTGGCTCACACATGCGTTATTTATGCCGTATGCCTCACTGATTTCTCGTGTCAATTTTCCACTGTGGGTGACAATAGGTGAACGATCTTATCTGGCCTGAAGTCCTATGGCGGCAATGCACGACCGCATTGGGGAGGCTGAGGTTCAGGGCAAGAGTCTTTATGGAAAGGGCAGTAATAGGCACAAGGAGGACCCAGTGAAGGAGGGATTGGATCCAGTTCATCTGAATTCTGTAATTGGTATGTATTATTTTCATTGTGAAGACTGAATAATATTGGCATGGGAAAGTTGTACTTTCGGGCAGTGTAGCGTACTTTCATAATTTCTGTAGATGAGGCTCACAAGCGGAAACCACCTTTGCACTCTCATGAAGGAAAGCCACCATTTGTGTGGGTCATTCCACGCCAACTGTCCCAAAATCATCAGCCCTTGCTAAATTGTCAAGTTGCCATGGTCCATTGATCCTTGGCGAAGTCCTGAACGAGCACCCCTTCCCTAACTGGTTGTGTTTGTGAGAACTGTCGAAGGCAGACATGGCTCACTGATAGCTGTTTGTAATGATACACTTTTCTTTATATCGTGTGGGCAGCTGATGGTGAATAGAAAATGTTTATGGTGGAAATTTTGTCATCGCAGCATTTGTTGTAGTGTGGTGCGGCTGTAACTAGCTTTAATATTCGTGATGTATACGCACAATTTTACCTGAGCTGCCTCAGTGCACACAATGTGCAGGAATGAGGATTTTAATGTATTCCTTATGAACCATCCCACCTCTATTTGGAATGATATGCCTCTCTACACTCAGCAGTAATTTTAAATATTCGAAATAAACAGCCCCGGTGTTTCTTGCAGAAATCTGGAATAGTTGGATGCAATGACTTAAACAGTTTTGTGGGAAAATGTGTGTTGATGTTTGTTGTATACACCTCTTTGAGTGTTCATACAAAACTTGCGTGCTGGCAAGACCAAGTGTAGCCAAACCGCAATATTGCATTCTATAACTGCATAGTTGTGCCCTCAATTTTGGTGGAGTGAAACTCTCCTGCATTTTAGCGCAGTGCACATCAATCCAGTTTCTTAACTTAAAGATTTCTTTTGCTTAAAACAAAAAGTACCTTTCTTAAATTTCTTATTCAAATAGTCTTGTCATTCTCTGTGATGATTGCCATAAGCTCGAGGACAAAAATTACGGCGCGAAGCAGACGAGGACGAGGTTAGACAAAGAATGACATATAGTGGCGCCATCATCCAGCTGTTTATTCAGCAGAAAACACGCTGTTTTATACATCACACTGTGCAAAGTAGTCATAGTAGATAAACGAACAGGAGTGAAGGGATCCAACAAGGGCTCGTGAGGCAGTGATCATCACAGTAGAGAGGAATGCAAAGGTAACAGCAGGAACCTAAACTGAACTATCAGGCAAGCGCATAGGAACACGAGTCCATTACAGGCTCAAGTCACACAACCAGAGCACCTGCAGTGCCCGCCCGTGTTGCTGTTGACCACCAACCAGTGCTCTTGCACGATCGTTGAAGCATCGTCCTATTTGTCCAATACACATGCTGGTGGTCAACAGCAACACGGGCGGGCACTGCAGGTGCTGTGGTTGTGTGCCACAACTGGAGCAAATGCCCTTTCTAAGGAAAGCAAGAAACCGCACTGAAATGGAAATAATCGAGGCGTTCTTAATAAATAGAGCAGGCAGTCAGTGTGTTAGCGCGCAGTCAATAATATTAAGTGACAAAGAATTGTCGTTCTTAATGATAGCCTGTAATCACCGCCAAGATTAGAACATGGAGCGGTCGTGTTTGTATGCCACTTGATTTGAGCCTGTGATGGACGCGTGTTCCTATGTGCTTGCCTGACGGTTCAGTTTAGGTCCCTGCTGTAACCTTTGCATTCCTCTCTACTGTGATGATCACTGCCTCACGAGCACTTGTTGGATCCCTTCACTCCTGTTCGTTTATTTTTACTATGATTACTTTGGACGGTGTCATGTATAAAACGGCGTGTTTTCTGCCGAATAAACAGTTGGAAGTTGGCGCCTGTAATGTCATTCCTTGTCTAACTTCGTCCTCGTCTGCTTAGCACAGTACTTTTTGTCCTGAAGTCATGAACCAAGTAGCTGCTACAGTGCTCTATTAGCACCTAAACTTTGGTAAAAATACTACTATATTTATATACAGGGTGTTTTATTTTAGCTGCATCAAATTAAAAACAATGCCTGTGGCAGATAACACAGTTCTAATCCTTGATCTAAACTACTCGATGAGGTGGCCATTACTTACGTAAGAAATCAAAATGCTTAATTGAATATTTAACCAAATTACAATAAATATTTTTAATTAATTATTTACAGCACATATCTTAATCTACAAACTGTAGCTAATGAGTTTCCAAGGTGTATACACTTCGAACAAATTTTCTGGGCTGCGATAGTTTCAAGATATTAACTTTCAAAGTGTCTGACGAAATGCATTAGTGTTCCAGTTACTTTTGTGCTTCAATGCAGAAAACAGCGTTTTCTTTAAAAAGTTAACTGGAACGCCCATTCCTTTCGTCGGACACTTTGAAAATTATCTCGAAACTGGTTCAGTCCCAAAAATTCGTTCCAAGTGGATCGACTTGCGAACCTGCGGGCTATAATTCGTATATATAAATATGTGCTGTATTGGAATTAATTAAAATATTAATTAGCATAATTATTTTAATTTTTCAATTAGGCATTTTGATTTCTCATGGAAGTAATGGCTGTCTAATTGAGTAGTTTAGGTCAAATATTGGAATTGTGCTATCTGCCACAGGCAATTTTGAAAATTTTGGTGCAGCTAAACTAATACAAACTGTATAGCGCATTGTTTACTGGGGCCTATGCAAAATATTGTTCGTAAAGAAATGAAATTTTAGCTATACATTTTTCTGTAAATAGTGTCTAGAAAGGTGCTGCAATTTTATAATTATTTGCTAGTAAATGTTAGCAATGACCAAAATAAGTGCACAGTAAGTAGAAAAGTGTAAATGTAATTAGAACAGCATTACAATACATTTTTTAAAAAGGTGTAATTTACAACACACTTCATGTGTGCACATCCACTCAATTAGCTCGTATTGCACGCTACTATCCATTTCTGTGCCTCTTGGTCCATTATCGCACACCCCTTGCTTTTTCAGGGCTGCGCAAGTGGACCCACACACACAGTGGCTATACACGCACCTGGTCATTCACAAACATATGCACACACTAGCAGGTCTTTCGGGAATTTTGCCATGCACCATTCCTCTTCCCGTTAAGGCACTCCGCGCGTCTGACCACCAGGGGACACACTCTCGCTACCTTCGCGTGCACAGCCATAAATAATGGTGGCACCATGCATCTGACATTGGTTGAAGTTCAGCATCTGTTCATTCACGTTCCACCGAATGATATAGAAAGTTAGTATTGTTCTGCTAGTGTGCTACAATGCTATGCTAAATTTTCATCTTGTTTCTTGCAGGTTACATCCTCCAGCAAGTTCAGGACGACAAATGTGCAGCTCAAAAGCAGCCTGTTCTCCATGCTAAGCAGGGAGATTAAGTAGCCTGGAAAGCAGGTGGTCCTGTAAATACAGGGTGTTTTTTTTAGCTACACCAAATTTTTAAAATTAGAAAAATATATACCTTGGTCACGTTAGCTTTACCATTCGAGTGTACGGATTGGCGGCCTCTAGATACAGAGCAATTAGTCACTTAAGTGTGTAATTAGTGAAGTTAAGCTAATTAACGTTCTAATTATCAACTATAGGTGGCTACAGCAAATGAGTACTTTGGGGCCTGTCGTCGACACTACCTATCCCAAAGATGAAATTTTGAATAGTGGAGTTCATGTGGGAGCTACACGAGCAATTAGTTCCCTTTGGCAAGCTTCTTGAAACCGAATTGGGCCGCAAAAAGAGCGTCTGTGTCGTCGATGTCACCGCCCCCCTGCCTTTCGGAGCATCTTCGAGGTAAGCGCCAGTCCGGCCCCGCGAGCAGCTTGCATTATTTCCTTGCTATCTGCGGCGTTCGCAGTCGACGCTACAGACTGATATGATGCCGTGCCTGCAGTATCTAAAAGCCCAATTTAAGGAGCAGGGTTGGCGCTACAGCGCAACATGATGCCCAACAGAATGACGAAGTAAATTTGGCGGCCCACCATCATTGAAGCGCTAGGCCACCGCTGCAGACAGCCAGGAATTAATGCAAGCTGCTCGTTGGGCTGGACTGGCGGAGACGTGACGAAAGGCGGGGGGGGGGGGGGGCGACGACACAGACACTCTTTTTGCGGCCAGTTTCGGTTTCAAGGAGCCTGCCAAGGGGAACTAATTGTTCGCGTAGCTCCCACATGAACTCCGCTATTCAAAATTTGACTGTTGGGATAGGTAGTACTCATTTGTACTCAGTACTCATTTGCTGTAGCTACCTATTGTTGATAATTAGAAAATTAATTAGTGTAACTTCTGTAATTATGCATGTAAGTGCTGAAATTGCTATGTATCTAGAGGCTGCCAATCCGTACACTTGAATGGTAAAGATAACGTGACGAAGATTCACATCTTTCTAATTTCAAAAATTTGGTGCAACTAAAAAGAACACCCCGTATGTGCTATCTAGTCATGTTTGCGATTTCTATGTCAGCACATTCTTAAATAAATATGAACCAACTCAACTATATATACATCTGCTCATTTGTATCCTTTGCCTTTTGTATCCAAATGCCTGCATCGCTAGGCATCCAAGATTGATGGGCATGGGTAGACTCGCATATATAGAACGATGGATAGCCACTCATTGCCAGAAATGGTCTGCTGGAGTTTACATTACAACTCTTTGTAGTGACCATACTTTCATGTTGATAATTTGTGCCATGCAAATTGAGGAATGTTAATGTAGTGCATAGAGTGCCAAGTGTGCAGGCATTCAGAAGGGTTACTAATGCACTGTGTTAGAATAGCAATGAACCAAAAAAAAAATATCTATTGACCTGTGTACTGCAAACATTCGCTTGCATGACCAGCAATAGAGATATCTGCATTGCGGCCTTTAATGTCAACCTAATGTTAACGTTCAATTGCATGTCATTAGGAAACGCATCAGAAGCTCATGCGTCAGGTGCACATCAGAAACTCGTACGTCAGATGCACATCAGAAACTCATGCGTCAGGTGCACATCAGAAACTCATGCGTCAGGTGCACATCAGAAACTCATGCATCAGGTACTCTATAGAAATACGGTGGCCAATTTGTAATAGACTCACATTAGGAATACATCAGAAAGCGCATTAGACAGTCATTAGCCACTCAAATGATTCTGTTGCATAAAGACATCAGCCTCTCTATAGAAAGACATTAAATTTTTTCATAAGGGAGGCCTCGACAATCCGGGCCTGGCTTGTGGCGTCGCCTGGGGTCACAACCCGCTGCACGAGCTGCGAGCTCGTTTCGTCTCTTGTGAACCATCGTCTTGGGCAGCACAGCTACAGCGAGAATCGACGCCGTGGCTTCTCCAGCCGATCCGTGACGGTTATGACAAGTGCTGCCTCTTCCGCGGTGTTTTCCGCTGAAATATAATGATTTCACAAATACTCAGAATCGTTGTGTCATCCTCCCTAAAGATTACGTGAGTGTGTATTTGTTCTCTTCTTGATTATTTTTCGGTATAATAATAAGTTTTTAGACTAAGTACCTAAATTGCAATAAAATAATAGGAAATGAAACAACCTTTTTAATTATTTTATTCTGTTACGGGCTAATCAGTCCCTGTATAATGATATAACGTGCATTTCACTCCTACGCGCGTATTACCAAAACTGTCATCTCGCTGCAATTGCTCTCGACGGCATATGGCAACCCGCCGTGGTTGCTCTGTGGCTATGGTGTTGGGCTGCTGAGCACGAGGTCGCGGGATCGAATCCCGGCCACGGCGGCCGCATTTCGATGGGGGCGAAAACACACGTGTACTTAGATTTAGGTCACGTTAAAGAACCCCAGGTGGTCCAAATTTCCGGAGTCCCCCACTACGGCGAGCCTCATAATCAGAACTGGTTTTGGCACGTAAAACCCCATAATTTAATTTAACGGCATATGGCAGCCGGTCGTTAGTTTTGACGTTTTTTTTTTTGCAAAATGCAAACTGGGAATGGCCAAATGCAACATACAAACAAAAAGCCAGTGCTTGCTCGGCTGGTTCTTAAAAGCACCACAGGCAGTGCGATAACGCAACAACATAAAGAACGCACCCGCACGGTACAGGTGCAGCGTCGCCTGTCGTCTTTTTGTCTGTGTTTTACATTGCCTGAAATGTCTTTACGTAAAGCCTCAACTTCCCCACAAACGAGTTTCAGAGGCCTACGCACCCAGTGTACAAACCACAAGGAGGTCTCTATTGCGATTGCCGCTTAGTGAAAAGACGTACTCCAAATAGCCCTAATATTGCTCTAGCGTCAAATCCCGCCATCTTTTTTGCATGCTGCCACCGAGATGAGCGCGAACTCTCGAAGGCTGCCTTTCGAACTTTCTCTGTCAGGAACGCTTTCGTTTTGGTTGCAGAATATGTACGAATATTCACCTGTCAGCCGTCCCGTTGACGTGGCAGCCACCAGGAGCAAAGATGCTCAGATGCCCGCCGTGTGTCGTGCACCCTCCAGCACGTCGAGGCCGAGAGTAGCCATGGGCGGACACTGTTGCTGATCCCAGAGCGCGGCAGCACCTGTCGTACTGAGGAGCCGCGTCCTGAGATCCGTGGCCAGTCGTATTTCAATCCGGGTGCAGTGTCCTGGCATCAGACTGACGCCGTTGCATCATGATTGACACGATCTGTCACAACAGTATAGCACGGCACTGACAGTAGCTCAGCCGTAAAGAAGGACTTCCTGCTCAGCTTGTCCGAAAACGTCTCCGGATTTTTCAAATGAAGCCCTGCCGAACGAAGAAACCTAGTCGCTGCTTACAATGGCGACCAGCGCGCAATGCGCGAGACAGCTGATGATGATGATGATGATCCACAGTACAAATGGCACATACGCACCGTGGGGGATCGGCCAAGAATTGGGCGGTTTGGAGAAAATGGATTTAAAAAAAATTAGAAAAAGATAAAAAGAAAAAAAGGAAGATGAATTCTGCTTGGTGTTCTAATTACTTATTATAATTGACTATTTTAGGAAGGCAGTTGATTCGAATTAATGATAAAGTTTTGCATTGCAGTGCGAACATTCTGGTGGCGGTACCCGAATGTGGAAGCTCCAAACGAAAGCAAGACGGGAGCGTTCATACTGAGGCCAAGTTTGTTTAAAGGGTCCTCAAGCATCCTTTTCCTTACTGAGGAGAATTGTCGGCAAGCAAGGAGAAAGTGATCAATATTTTCTGGTTCGCCGCACTGTATACACAAAGGAGATGCCGCCAAACCAGCCCTGTGTGTATAGAAATTTAGTGTCGGGATGCGGCAACGTATCCTGGTTAGTGTAATCTCTAATTTTCGTGTTGGGCAGAATTTACGATTCCAAGGGAATAGTAGATGGTGGTAGTCAGAATGCGAAGCCATACTAGAATTATATATCTCATTCATCATTGTTAATCTCCTAAACCTAGCCGCGGTGATATAGGAAGTTGGGGGAATGGCAGGCACTAAAGGACCCCCCAGGGAAGCCTTTGCTAATGAATCTGCACACTCATTCAAAGGCAAACCTTTGTGCCCGGGCATCCAAATTAAGCGAAGCAAACTCAAATGAGACGGAGCTGAAAGATGTAACTCTTGCAAAATTTTTGAGTCACTACGCGTTGTAAGCGATGAACATAGAGTGAGTCGGTGATAATAGCAACTGATGAATGAGAGGGGTTCAACTTCCGTAATGCTAAACCACAGCTAAGAATTCCGCTGTGTAGATAGGAGTAAAATCTGGAAGTCTAATCGAACAGGACCAATCTAGCGATTGAGAAAAAAATCCTACACCTGCCTTTTTGTGGTTCTGTGATGCATCTGTAGCTATTATAGCATTGGTCTGAATATGACACAAGTGCTCATCCAGCATGGCCTTGAGAATTCGTGAAGATAAAAGTTTTGCATTATTTGGGTAGATGTTATCAAAAATTATTTCTAGAGAGAGGGTAGTAGACTTTGCAGGAGTTATATTATAGAGCTTAACATTCAATGGCTCCAGTATTGCCTGCGCAAAAACCACCTGTGGCGTGTGAAAACGAGGCCAGTGGACATTAAAAAATAAAGTGGGCTGACCTATAAACACTGTCTGGTGTCTTCTGAAAGGTGATTCGTGCAGTCGCAGAAAGACTTCGACTGTTAGTAGTCAGAATCTAGCCATTAACGATGGCGCTTGCGCTTCCAGGTAAAGCACAGCGTTCGGTACGAATTTGGGGTGACCAAGGCAGAGTCGGAGCGCATCCCGTTCTATTAAAATAAAAGGACGAATTTTGTACGCGGCACGTGCAGAGAACAGAACACACCCAAATTCTAATACTGCCCTGACATACATGCTGTATATCGTTAGTAGTGTGTCTCTTCGCATGCCAGACCTATTGTTGCTCAGCCGTCGTAATATTCCGAGAGCACGGCCCCCTTTTTTAGCAATATACTCAATATGCGGTAGCCAATTGAGTTTATTGTCATAAATCATCCCAGGGTACTTGGTTTGTTCAACTTGGGGGATGACTTTGTTCTGATAACAGAGTTAAATACACTGGACTACTTAGCGGAAAGACAAGCACCGCATTCTTGTTAACGTTCAGAGATAGGCGAATTCCTTCCAGCCATTTTTAAAGTGTGTTGAGATAAGCTTGCAATTTTCCGTAAAGGGACTGAATGTCGTCTGCAGAAGCGAAAAATGCAATATCATCTGCGTAAACATACGTGTTTACATTAGCCTGACAAGGTATACCACTTAGTAATATATTGAAAAATAGGGGAGACAAAACGGCCCCTTGAGGTACACCCCTGGTCTGTGTAAACCTTTTAGAGGCGATGCCATTCCTAACACAGAAAAAATCTCTGCCCCTCAAAAACTCGGCTGTCCATCTTATAAAGTAATGTGGGAGATCTAGTGCATTCATTCTATCCAATAATATTGCATGCTCGACACTATCATAAGCTTTGGCGATGTCTAGCGAGACCAGTGCAGCACATCGCCCGTGGCGCCGTGCAATATGAATTCGACTTTCTATGTCTGCGTGCGCACACCAGATGGGCATGCCTGGTCTAAAACCAATTTGGAAAGGGCTGAGCAGTTCTCTGGTGTTCACGAACTTCATGATTCGGACATTTATTATTCTTTGGATTAGCTTAACAAGGTTTGACGTTAATGAAATAGGCCGAATGTTCTCCAGTGTATATCCACTACCTTGATTTTTGAGTAATAATATTACTTTAGCGAGTTTCCATTGCAATGGTATCCAAGCCTTCTCAATAGAATGATTAACTAGAGCCAATAAGACATCAGGATACTCCTTAAACAAAATTTTTATCATTGCGGTGGTAACTCCATCAGGACCTGGGGCAGCAGCGGGCAAACTTACAACCACTGAGGCCAATTCCGGTAATGACACCTCTTCGAAATTGTCCACAGAGCCAAGCAATAAAGGCCGACAAGGGAGACAAGATGAAAAGCGGCTCTCAAGCCCTTTGCCAATTTTTTCCAAGAACTCAGTAATTTCATTCGGTGTAAGAACAAGTGAGTCTGCATTGATTGATGGTTGAATCATCTTCAGTGATCGTAGAAAGCGGAACAATGCCCCTCTGTTGCGTGTTTGGGACAAGAAATCAAAATGTCTGATGTTATACTCTTCTTTCTCTTTTGAAGCTGTACGTTTAAAGGTGGCCGCTATGTATTTGTAATTATTCCAGTTTTTTGGGCACTGGTTGTATAGAAGCTTTTTCCACGCAGCTTTCCTCCGCCTAAATTCTCTAGTGCAGTCGTCATTCCACCATTTACTAGGGCTATTGCTTTTACTGGAACAAATTACAAATTCAGATCGTTTTTTTGAATCCTCCAATACCGAACATAAAGTATGAGCCTTTTGAATACAACTCATATGTCTCATTGAATTAAACGCTGTTTTAAAACAAGTATTAAAACGAGTATAATTAATAAAACTTCTCTTATGAAGCTCCGGAGAGGTTATCGGGCCAACCACTTCAAAAACAAAAGGCAGGTGGTCACTGTTTGTAGCGCAGTCAATCGTTGACCATGAAGATACAACAATATTTGTTCCAGACAACGTCAGGCCTAAAACAGAGCGAGACTGTCCTCGGAGAAACGTAACGGCTCCAGTGTTCATGCAGGAAAGCCCATTATCTACTGCCCATTCCCACAGTCGTTTACCACACTGATCCGCTTTGTATCCCCATGATACATGGTGCTAATTGAAATCACCAGCTAAGATTATATCTTTTCCGCAATTTGCTATAATTGAATCTAGGGAACTATTGTTCTGGACCCCAACAGGAAAGTAAGAATTTACTACGTTGAAAGGTCTACATCCGGGCAAATTTATTTCTACCGCAAGTATTTCGCTGTCTGGGGCCATCAACGTGAATGCTAACTTTGTTATGTGGCAAAATTTAGTTGAAATAAATATTACAATACCTCCGGCTCTAGTAGGACGGGCCGAACGAAAACATCGATAATTTCGCAATGAAAAATTTTTTCCTGTATACAACCAAGTTTCTTGTAAAAGTATGATATCCGGACAAAACTGATGTGTGAGATCAAGTAAATCTGTTGAAGCAGCAAGTATAGAACGACAATTCCACTGAAGCACTCTCATCAGCCCTCGGGCGGCGAGAGCACCGCAGTAGCAATTGCTCTCTCCAAAATAGAGTCTGTTAACTCGGCGCCATTAGGGCTTTTCTTAGGTTTAGAATCGGGGCGAGAATTTGAGCCAACATTAATGGGGGACCCGCGACGTTTGGGGGCCCGTGACTCCACATCCATAGTCGATACATCATCCGACTCCAAGTTACTGGGACCAGCCATATTTTATTCCTTTTCCGTACTGACGATTGGCAAATTGGACATGTTGAACTCAGGTACCACATTAGGAAGAGGTACAGAAGTTGCCTGCAGCAGTTGAGTTAATTATGCGGACACAATTTGCGATATACAGTCAGACAGATTTTCAACGAGGCGTTTCATGACCTTACCCATTGACTCTTCTACGGCGGTTGCAATCGCTTCTAAAATGGTTGAAGCCATGGCAGCAGTATGCCGCGCCACAACACCAGCGTAACCATGTGATCTTTCCTTTACGGCGACAGTAGCCTCTCTGCGGGAGCAACGCCTTTTATCCATTACTTCAAGAATTTGAATTTCTTCTGATCGAGAAGGGGCAGTCAGAATTATTAGCCTGATGCGCACCACCACATAGGCAAGACTTCTCCGTTTGAGTTACGCACTCATTGCCCGGATGTCCCTCACCACAGACGCAGCAACGAGGGCTAGACTTGCAGCCACCCGCACTGTGTCCAAAACGCCAAAAACTACGGCATTGTAACGGGCGCGATGCTACAGGGTCTAGACGAAAAATTAGTGGCCAGATTTTTAATTCTGAAGGACATGATGTACCCGCAAATGTGGCAATCACAGATTCTGTCGGTACACGTACGTTATCGGTCACGCGGTGGCACCGATAAATGGCAATAACACCTGCCACAGAGAGCTCTTCCGGTGTTTCTGAGGGACTCAGTCGAGAGTCCACACCACGCACTATTCCCTTCGTGCATGCCAGATGAGGTGGAATGAAAGCGTTCATCTTAATGGAGCCAAACGAGGAACATTTTAGTAGATCTGCTACACATGCCTCATCTGGCGACCTGCAGACGATGCCTCCTCGTCCAAATTGTCGAACATCTGTGATATGCAGGTAGTGATGAGTCACAGATTTAAGATCCGCCTGAATTGCTTGCGGGTTATTGATTCGAATGGAGCCGCCATTCAAAGGTACCAGCGCCACCGGAAAGCTGCTCACTCCACTACGAAAAAAAGGCTTCTAGAGGCATTTGATGAGGAGGGACAGAAGCTGACCAGGGGCAGCAGCCCTGGCCAGACGAGCTATTCGTGATGAGGACGGGTTGACTGTCTCAACCAAAACATGACAGCCTTCTGTAGCTTATTGCCAAAAATCAAGCTTAAACCACCCAACACTTAGCCGAGCACCCCACAGCGCTTACGTGACCACCAGATGCTTGCTTGTCTTCTTCCTACTGAGAGGACGAGAAACGAGGGACGCGCTCAGTCGGCCAGAACGATCGCTGTATGGTATGGTATGGTATGCGTTATCTGATGGCGCATAACCACTGCGGGGGATTGGCCAAGATTTGGATGGAATTAGGCAATCTCTTTAAATACTAAAATTGGTAAGTCTGGTGCGTTCTTTGTTCTCTTCTCACGCGTGTCGATCACATCCTAGGAAATGCGGTGATTATGATGATGACGACCGTGAGAAAAAGAGAGAAAGAATGGGAAAGAAAGACATGAAGGTTAACCAGTGTAAGTACCGGCTGGCTACCTGACCTTTTGCACATACCCATACAGGATAATTGGCAACATAAATATCTCGCTAAGGTACTTCTTCTCCAGAGGACCCATGCCAGAGCAGACGTAAACGTATCTTGTATTAGTGTGCATTGATGCCTCTGGTTCATTAGAATAAAATCGGGTAAACGCAATAATAAAATAAAAATCACTTGAAATTTCTACCGAAGAGCTTTTCCGGCGGCTACTTGTGGCCAAAAAAGAGGAGTGCCCCTATAGAAGCGCGACTTTGTATGTTCATTTGTGGCTTGAGGTATTGCAATTTAATCTGCAACATATAACGAATCATAGCCACGAAGCAAAGAGGATTGGTCGAGAATGCAGCAGATAATGCTAAAAGGGGACAGAAGTAGTATTTAAATGACAACTTTCTGAGAATGCCCTTAGGGCGCCGTGTATGCTAAGATGTGTCGTTTTCTTTTATACGTATTGCAAAAAATGAATGGGATGCTATCTATTAATATCTCTTTATTTAGAAATCCATAATATTGTCTTTTTTTCGTTTTATGGATTTTGTAGAGGTGACGTCTTGTCACTTATATGTAGTATCTGTTACTTTTACGATAGCATAGCCAATCCCAATCATAGGGTTCACGCTAAAAAGCACATTCACAGCAACATCAAGCACGTGCTTGCTTCTGGTCTAAGTGAGCCTTTGAGAAGCGACATGAATACCGCCCCACCTGCCGAGGGGTCCACGAGAAAGGAGAGGACCAGCTCGGATGCATCCACATGCGGGACCTCACAAGAGATGCAGGTGTACATGCAGGCGACCAAAAGAGATCCGGGTTGTCAAGAGCAACATGGCCGCCACGATAAATGCCCGCTCACCGCAACGCCGCAGGGGCTTCCTCAAGGGACGACTGGTGCTCAGGGACACTGGAAACCTTCCACCAAAGGTCGTCGACGCCCCCGAGCATGACTGTCATCATGAACGAAATGCCGAATGTAGAGCAAGATGGCGCCTTGCCAAGAAGACAAAACTCGTAGACTCTCGCGGGTCGTCTGCGTGCTTCTGAACAAGCAAGAGAACTGTAGGTCTCGAATTAGGTTCTTGCTTAAGCACTACCGCACGGCCTCAGCGGCTTTGGGGTTCTGACGCTTACCGCGGAGTCACGTGTTCTATTGTTAACCACGACGACCCTGTTTAGTTGGGGCCAGAGTGAAAAGAATTGTGTAAATATATTTTGGTGGGCATTAAGGGACCCTTGCTGGCCAACTTTAAATTGTAGTGTAGAACACATTATGTATACTCACAAGGAGGATTGACCACACGAGTAATTTTTGAAGACTGAAACAAATACCGAAAAAAAATTTGAAAGAACGAGTAAGTCAATGGTGCATCTATGAGACGTTTCGTACTTGTTTTGCTTGCTTGCTGGCTATACCATGGCGCATTCCCACTACGGGGTAACTAGCCAAGAATATCGCGGTTAAACGAGGTGGGGTAGGTTGAGGAAACCTGAGGGAAAAAGTATTGTGAGGTAAACAAATGAAGTGGGCGCCACCACCGTACGTGAATGCAAACCTGTAGCTGTTTGCTTATCTATGTGCATTTATTGCTCCGACACGTTTGGCTTTACAGAATACTAGAGCCAGGTGCCATGAACATTGATTTTCTATGCAATTTTAGCGCCCATATCATACGTTACGCTATCCTATTTTCGGCCTAACATATGAATATTGTTTATTGTTTCTGTGAGCAGCCTTATGGGTTGCTGTAACACGTTCTCCTGCTGAACAAGACAAATACAGTGAGCATGGGCAACTGCGGAGAATGCGCCATATGAACTGCACTGCTTGGGCAACTCATTCATTGGCTCCGCGTCATGATGCAACGTCATGTCGGCTATTTACGGCTGTCTTAGAGCCACGCGCGAACCTCTCAAACCTCTCCGATATAGCCACGTACCTATAGCCTGACCGTTGATTCCCCACGAGGGCCATCGAAGCAGCGTGCTGGTGCGAGCGTTCTGCCGCAGCGCTGAGCGTTTCCCGTATTCCGTTAACCACAGGCAAGCTGGGCGTTTTGGCAGAGGGGCGTAGGCGTAAACTAAAGCCCCTCCGTACTATTACCGCTGTGATGTAGGGACTTTAGCGTAAGCGTGCGCTGCTTGAGCGGCCTGCACGGTGCAGCCACCGGGTGACGCAGAGCTTAACCAGCCAAACCCAGAGCTACTATTGCCCTAACCAAGTGCATAACATTTCAAACATTTAAAAGACCACGTGTTCACGATTGCGCTATTGCCGAAAACTTACACCAGGTGTGGTTGAGCTCTGCGTCACCAGGTGGCTTCACCGTGCTAGCTGTTCATGTGTGCGCCTCCGCTCATCCCGTAAAAGGCCCAGTCCGCTTGTACTTGCGTTTACCCGAAAACTGGACATGCTAAATCTCGTATTATGATAGTAACCATGAGGCGTGACGTGAGGCTCGCAAATGCGTAGATCCTGGCGCCAATCGGATACCGAGAGTCCGATGCGCTGCAGCCACTCTGCTCATATCCTGCCTTGCAGAAGGACACCATCGAGCTTGATATATCGCCGATCGATACGTTTTCAGCCCACAACGCCAAAAGGGCGAACCATGGTGCTCACGAACACAAATATTAAGACCAACACTGAATGCGCAGCTCATTTCAACACAGACTTCCGGCAGGCACACTTTCTGTGTGCGGGAAGTGCTTGAGCGTAGTGATAAACTGTCATTGTGTATTATCTTTCTGATACTTTATTTTATAGAAACAAATTACCCACAATAAAACTATTACGAACAGCATTTGCTCACCATAACGTTGGAAAAATGATCGATGACGCTACGATAGTAACCAATCTGATAGCTCGCCCTAATGACATCAGATGTGAGGAACACATGGTTTCGCTAAAAGGAAAAGAAAGACTTAGAAAGAAAAGTACGAAAGGATAGGTCGAGCCCTGAACTTCAACTGTTTCATTCTTACAGCAGAGCAGGAGGAATTCAACAAATGCGCCTGCGTGTGTCAGTGTCGTCTAAGGCGATTACAGTGACGTTTTAAACAGTCGCATATCGTTGTAAAACAGAAAAACCGACGTATCACTAATGGAACTCGTGCCCCTCTTTTTTATGTGATAAGCCTCCAAAAGTTCTCTTGCTAACCTATCACCACTCCTGCCAATTATCTTAATGTCACGCAGTAGTGGCTCACACCTACCGGCCAAGCAAACCATGTAATGCGCACGTAATTGCGCATTGCCTTTGTTCATGATGGACAATTCATGCTCCCGCGCCCGGTCATTGACCCATTTCCCCGTTTGGCCCACGGAGGACTTCCCACATTTCAGCGGTATCTCATAAATAACGCCAGTCGCACATTTCACGCAAGGTCTGGTGTGGTTTTTCTGGCATCCTGACTTTTTGTCAACGCGGCTAATGCGCGGACACAGTCCAGGCAACTTGCGTGGACCAAACCTATTTGCGACTTTCTTCAAATTGTGGCAAAGTTTGTGGACATATGGCACCACTAAGGGCTTGCGTCCTTTTTGGTTAGAGCTAGCCATATGTTTCTTGCCCTTCACGCCCCGACAGCAGATTACCGGTACGCGTAAATTGGAGTGGGGCGTCTGAAAAATCAGGAGAGTGGCGCAGCTGGGCTGGGTAGCGATCTGTATATTTAAACTTATGATAACTTACACGCTTTACGCGGAGCGTTTAAATGGGTAACTTAATGATCTGAAAGGCCTACTCTAACGACTCAGTACGTTTGTACAAAATCGTCAAAATCCTTTCAAGGTCTCTTTAACACGCGTAGTGACAATTTTGAGAGTTTGTTGTTTCGGCTATATGCCACATACTCCAATATCGTCCCACTTTGCTACGGCACTCGCTTGACAATCTCCCCCATGAGCATGGATGCATAAGGACAACTGAATGACCCCGACGTATTGACGGTATAATGACGAAGAAGGAATGATATCGATCGAACTACGGAGGCGACTACGGAAACAGCATGATGGCAATGATATGTCGATTCTAATATTATGATGATGTTATAGTGACGACAACGTGACGACGGCGACATAAGGAAAATGAGATAACTGCGACGGTATGACTACAACCGAATGAAGAAGCGAGAAAGACGACAATGGCACGAATAAGACGGTGATGGCATGAGTACAGATGCACGATAGCGTCTGTGTGACGACGAGGCAATTACGACGATGGAAGCGTGGCATAATCATGATTGAGTGACATTCGGAAGAATGCGATAGAATTACAGACAAACAATGACATCGATGGACCGATGAAGGTTTTATTACGATGCCGACACTAAAGTGATGACGATGGTGCCGCGACAGCGTGACGACGATGACATTATGACAACGGTATGGCGGTGACGGCATAGGTGTCAGGTGTTGAAGACACATAATAATGATGGAAAGACCACCAAGCCGTCGCGCCCCGCCGGGAAGTACGCTTCAGGAGGCGTCTGGTGTGTTGCTGCACCACAGAGCCGGGCACTTTGGGGTTGGCCCCTCCTGCGTTTATTCATGCGGGGATTAACAGTGTCAAGGGAAATGGGATTGTGCTGTTGAACCGATGCTGAGTGTTTGAACCATTAAGGCCCACCGGCGGCGGCGACAGACCCCTTTAGCCTTCGCTTCACGTCGACCGAAACCCCGTCCTGACCTACTCGAGTAAAATCGGCAGTTGTTGTTGTTGCCTCCACACATGGCTCGTACCCGGTATTCACCCGGCCCCATTGGGTTGATTGAAAAGTGCATCTAAGAAAATACCAAAGGAGGGTAAAGGCAAACATTAAACACGAAGCAATAGACATCTAAACGTTAACAGAAATTTTGAGAGGGCCTATACATTAATTCAGGAAAAATGAAAATAAATTGAAGGGTCCCACGGTCGGTACCCCAGCTGTGAAGCCTTCCTGACGCTCCAATAAATTTGAGTATAGCAACAAACTAGTGTATAGCAACCTAATTGACAGGCACCAAAGGAAAAAATGTTTGGTGTAGTAAGCGCTTACCACAGGGCTTACTTGTTGCAAACATGAGGAACATTTTTCGGAGGCAGAGGAAGCGGCGGCAAGAAAGAAAGAAATTGTCCATAGTTTCTGGTTACAAAAAACAGCAGAGGTTAGTTATGTATAAACCACATCTATGAACGTAAAAATTTAGGCGGGGAACGCTACAACGGATTCTTGACAAAGTCACTTTGAAATGTCGTGAAAGGCATTTGTGGTTGCCTTTCCCTATCCTCCTCTCTAATCTTCGTCTTTCTCTCCGGCTTTAAATCTTACCTATGTACCTATGTATGTTCCTCTTCTGCATTTCTTCCGATCTTCTAGGCAGCGAGGGTTAACCCTATGTGAGCAGCCAACTTAGATTATATCATTTTTGTTAATAGCTGTAGCGTTCAGCAGGCGTTTGTAGAACCTGTTTTTACAGGTCTTGCTGAGTCATCTTGTAGGGCTCCACGGTGGGTGGCTCGCGTTAGTGACGAAAAGCCCACGTTCACTTATGGCAAGTTCCTATCCCCCCCCCCCCCTATCCTGTAGTTCTCTGTGAAAAAGCGGAAACAACTTTAAGTGCCATCTGGTCGTTTATTTGGTCGAAATGTCTTTCACATGCTATTGACCCAGGTTACAAAGCTACGAAATTGACCAGGTGTGATCTCTTGGAACCCCGCAATAAGAAGCAACACTAAAAGCTGCCTAATCTAGACCCCTTTGCGGACATTCCACTAAGTATTACCCACTACAGTGCACTCAACAGCACCCGAGGTGTCATTTCGGAGAGAGAGAGGTCTCAATAAACATATCGGGTGATGACTTGCTGCAATACGGTAGCGCATGAGCGGAGTCGCATGGATTTATTTATTTCGCGTGCTTTATTTAAATGCAGATATAGATCACCTCGCAGCATATACGTTGCCACAAAAAAATTGCGTGCATCTCAATCCCCTTTAAACCTAACAAAACGCACTTTGCACTAACTAGAATAATAACCATTTCGAATATCTGATCTTAGTTAATTGGCTAACTAAGAGTGGTATAAAGAACTCAAAGAATCGCCACATGATGATAAACCATGTCATTGTTTTCGTTCACTTGCGGATCATCAGCTGCGCTGTAAATAGAAATTGAGCTGGGCAGGCCATGTAATGCGAAGGGCCGATAAGTAGTGGGTCATTAGAGTTACAGAATGGATTCCAAAGGATGCGAAGCACATTCGAGGACGGCAGAAAGTTAGGTGGGGGATGACATGAGGTAATTTGCAAGCTTCACTTCGAATCAGCTATCGCAACACTATCGCGTTCCAATCATAACGGCGAAGCTTTGTATCTGCCAAGTTTTTTTTTTATTCAAGTTACGGGAAACACCTTGTATATATTGGTAAAAGTTAAGCCGTCGCATGTTATATCTTCCACAAAGAGTACTTCGTTTCCGAAGCGAAATGATTTGAGCTGAGCATGGCGTATTGCAGTCCGGCCATGATAATGGGAAGACATTTCAACTCATGCCTGTTATCATAACAAGGTACGCGTAAAAACCATGAGTTCAAAAAAATAATCCTGGAAAATCAACAAATCTACCATATATAACAATGTATTTTCTCAAAATCAAGAAAAAATAACATCACCCGCTAATAAAGGCCAAGTTGCGTACGAGTTCATGGAGGTCTGTACAGAAAAAAATAATGACGCAAGTTCAAGTCGATAGAAGCGACGGTGGGGCTAGGCGCGGAACGGAGCAGCGCGTGGAAGGCGACGACGGCGGGTTTGTCGACGCCACGCGCGAAGCACAGCACGCACAAGCTGTGGCTGCGCTCAACGCGAGCCACATCGGCCTTTCACCAAGCTCCACCGCGGGAAAGGTGGCTACGTCCGCGCAGTGGTCCTGCGACGGTCAGGCGGGGGGTGGAGGCCTCGACAACCCAGGTCTGGTTGGAGGCTTTGCCTGGGGTCCCAACCCGCTGCATCAGCTGCGAGCTCGCTACGTCTCTTGTGAACCATCGGCTTGGACAAGAGAGCTAGAGCGAGAATCGACGCCGTGGCTACGCCATCCGATCCGTGACGGGAATGGTAATTTCTGCCCATTCTGTGGTGCTCTTCGCTGAAATATAATGGTTTCACAATAATCAGAATCGCTGTGTCATCCTTCCTAATGATTTTTTGAGTGTGCATTTGTTCTCCGCTTTATTACTTTTCAGTCCAATTATGAGTTTCAATACTTCGTACGTAATTTGCAGGAATATAACAGGAAATCTTATAACCTTTTTAATCATTTTTTTGTTACAGGCTAAACAAAGTGCTTATATAATGGTATAATGTGCATTTCACTCCTACGTACGCATTACCAAAACTGTCATTACGCTGCAATTGTTCTCGACAGCATATGTCAGCCCATTATTATTTTATAGGTTTTATTGCCGAGGCAACCTGGCAATAGCAAAAGCCACTTGCAAACAAAAGCCGCTGCTTGCTCCGCTGGTTCTTAAAAGCACCACATGCAGTGCGATAAGACCACTACAGAAACAACACACCAGCTCGGTACAGGTGCAGCGTCCCATGTCTTCTTTTTGCCTTTGTGTTTTTGCAGTGCCCTAAATGCATGTAGGTAAAGCCTGAACTTGCCCACGACCCAGTTGCAGGAGCCCCCATAAGCAGTGCACACACATCATGCGGGTTACCACAAAATGAAACGAAGTATCAATAGCCCTAATATTGCCCTAACAATGATTCCAGAAAACTTTAGTGCAAGGGGACCGCGAGATGAGCACGAGCTCTCGACAGAGCACTGCATTTGCAGGCTACCTTACCAACTTTCTCTGTCAGGAACGCTTTGTTTCGGTAACAGAATAGTACGAATATTTACCTTTCAGTAGTCCCGTGGACGTGGCCAGCACCAGCAGTAAAGATGCCCAG